>NC_079173.1:23049217-23129217 GCF_947568905.1 Ostrea edulis | reverse complement strand
GGCCGGGAGAAAAAAAAAATAATAAAGATTTTTAATATCTATCAATGTTTTATTTTTATAAATATTAATATAATTTTGTGATTAAGGAGATTTGGTTAAAAGGCATGGTTTATCTCGAGGAAAAACAGATTTCAGGTTTTCAGCGACATTTTTCTGTTTATCCCAAACTAACAAAGGTTGAAAAATTACCGCTATCAGTTCATTATGTATGTTCTTTTTTAAAAACACTGCTTTCTTGTCTACATTAGCAGCAAAACTATCGCCAATTGTGTGAGAAATATTTAGTTTCATTAATTCTTAATTCTGTGATGAAATGTCATGTTTGGACAACAAGAACGATATAGGCATCGGTACTGTCATCAGTGGCCATGTCTGTGTACATGAATATGGTTATCAAAAATACAGAATAACGATATTTCACAAACCGAATATTGATTACCACAGCAATAGGTTTGCGTTTCAGGACTTTCTATTCGTAAAATTTAAAATGCACTTTAATTTTTACTTTCGGTTTGGCATGTTCGATAGAATTGGCGGAATTAAAAAGAAGAAATTTACATTTTATTTTATTTTTTCAATTCCCCAGAAATTAGGGTTAGCAGATCCGTAAACCAAGAAACAATAAGAGTACCGCAAATGATACATAATACACCTATCGAACAGTGAAATTCAACCAGGAATCATACTGTGCACTCCAATTGATACAACACACATTCTGAATAGAATAGTCTTAAAGTGGGCCATGGTGCACCCATCCATCTATCTTGATTAATTTCTCTGAGAGTGGGCTAGGTTGTGATAAAATATCGGTGTAATATTTATATATGATGATAAAAAGTCCAGGAAACCATTTGATCTACTTTTAGCCCTAAAGTAAGTCATGGACGGTGCACCAATTAAGTTGAAATGAGAACTGATTATGTATTTCTCTGAGAGGGAGGTTGTGACTAAATTTCAGAGCAATACCATCATGCATAGCAAAAAAAAAAAAAAAAAATGGAAATCTGTTTGACCTACTTGCTACTTCTATCCTTAAAGTCCTGTAGGTCATAGTGCGCCACCCCAGCTGAAATTCTAACTGCATTTGTCTTCCTCCGAGAGGAAGCCTTTGACTAAATATCAGGGCAATATCATAGTACATTACTAATTCCATGAAAAAGTTTAGTAAATTTCAAATTTCGCTTTTCAAAATTGATTTTTGTGGGACACAAATTTTAACGGATTTTAATAATGACTCATATATACATATACTAGCATGTAAAATTTTGATCCCTTAATGGCTATTGTGGCCCCACCCTACCCCTGGGGGCAATGCTTTGAACAAACTTGAATCTGCACTATGTCAGGAAGGTTTTTATGTAAATTTCAACTCTCCTGGATAAGTCAGGCAGTGGTTCTAAAGAAGATTTTTAAATATCAGACCCTACCCTTTTTTTGTGATTGTCTCTTTTTGGAGAAGGATATTGGCCTTCATTTAAACAAACTTAAATCTCCTTTACCAAAGGCTGCATTTTGCCAAGTTAGGTTGAAATTGGCCCAGTGGAGCTGGAGAAGAAGTCAACAATGTGAAAAGTTTACAGACAGATTACGGACAATGGGTGATCAGAAAAGCTTATGAATGTGAGCTTTTAGCTCAGGTGAGCTAAAAGCAAGTAAAAGGTACAGGTTTATATTATGTGGAAAAGTAAAGGGTTAAGGATTCTTTCTATAAATGCGTAATTTGCTCAATGTGAAATACGAAATTAGTACCCCCCCCCCCCGGTTAATTTTTGGTTATTGATTAAATTAAACTATATTTTAAGAGTATATTATACATTTTTTCCCCACTTTCAATATTAAACAATAGTCTAGTATTGATATAGATTTGTCACAGTAGGGTGGAGCTACCTTAAGTCAAATATGTATATATAAATTGATGGAGGGGGTGCTTTTGTTTTAGACAACATTCATTTTTCTACATCTTTACATGCCGCAAAGTTAGTTATTTTCACAAGTGTACAGTAGTAAGATATTGCATGACCCCCCCCCCCCCTCCCCCGGAAGATAAAATGTTGAACACTGCCTCCACACGATTTTAGAATTTTGAAGTTTTTTTGAAAGCTGGGTCAAGAATTAAAAATTCTTTTATTTAGAGTTTTTGTTTTCATGGTGGTCAAGAATTTTTAGACGCGAGGTAAATTATGCCCACCTCCTCTGAAAGTTCACAACTACATTCTCAAAATGTCATTTATAAGTTAGGCTAGTCATCATTTCATTTTTTCCACTATATTTCATCTAAAAATGCCTCTCTTTTTTTTTTTCTTTTTTTTTTTTAAAGAAAATTAAACTTGTTACAACATTATTTGTTGCTCATTCTATGCCTTATGCATATACAATTTATTATATGCATGGTATCACAGGAGTCGGCAGCTTTATCTATAAGGATCTACAATGTGAACGTCAACCACTGAGCTTGTCCGAAATATCTGACGTTTTCCTGGCTTTTTTATGATTTTGATATTTACCGTGCCAGGAAAACGGTTTTCATGGCACAGTAAATATCGAAATCATAAAAAGCCAGGTTTTCCTAGCACAGTTAATATCAAAATCATAAAAAAGGGCCAGGAAAACGTCAGATATGGGTTTCCTAGCATAGTAAATTAAATATCAAAATCATTAAAAAAAAAAAAAAAGCCAGGAAAACGTCTGATATTTCGGACTAGAGATCTAGGCCTAGTGATGTTATGTACATAATATTTTACAGATTTGTTAGTAGTTTCTTTACAGAATTTGCGTTGTGGTGATAATCACCCATCAAAAGCGAAATCGAAATTTTACGGCAAAAATTTAGTGAGAAATTGTACGAATTAGTATTGTGAGGTTAGAAATTTTGCCTTGATCAAGTTGATTTCATAAATTATTCTCAATGATCATTGTATCACAACTTGTTTAGCATCCTAAGAAAAGATCTAAGTATCAACGAATGTAATCGATAATGTACAACGTAACATTGATTTTCATAAACTTTTAAAACAAACATTTCCCCTCCACATACCTGTTTTCGAAGTTGGCGAAACTTTCGAAGCAGACGACAAGGAAAAAATATATTGATAGATTGCCGAACCCGATTTAAAAATTAAGTAAATCGACCTCGGCCTCTCGTTCTATATAAGAAAAACAGTCACGTAGCCAAGAAGAACATGAAGTACTGCAGAGGATTTGGGGGGGGGGGGCACCTTGATGCCCCCAGTGTGCCCAGGGGAAGACCCCAGAGGCTCCTAGAAGAGGTGGATCCAGGAATTGCTGTTACGGGGGGCACCACTTTATGATGCAGGGGGTCTTGTATTTTACAGATTTTATAGGGCTTGAAATATGTCTCCTATTTAGTCATTTGACTGTACTATTTTCTATCATTTCTTATAAGGTGAAATTAATAATATGACGCAAATTTTAAGGTTTTTGGAAAAAATTAAGTTCTTCCAATAAAGTTATTCAAGAAATCAAAATATTTTGTCATTTCTTTCTCCGGGAGTGGAATAATTCATTGCTTCTTATATCGTATAGTACATTTTTCTAAACAAGATACTACAGTTTACCTTAAATTAGAAAAATTTAGGGGGGCGTGCAAAGGCTGCGCCCCCCTTAAATCCGCCACTGCCTGGGCTGAGTTACACAGTGGCGGATCCAGAGAGAGTCCGACTTCGGAACACCACCCCCCCCCCCTTTCGTCAGAAAATTAACTTTGATAAAACAAGGTAAATATAATCCATTTTGAGGGTGGAAACACCCCCAACCAACCCTTTGAAAACCAAAATTAATGGTACCCCCCCCCCCCTTTAAAAATATTTGGATCCGCTCCCGTTTTACCGATGAAATCGCATATATTTTTCGTGCCTAAAAATGGGGTTTCTCGTCAATTTCCAAAAACAAACAGAATTTACAAAAAGTATAAGCTGTTTGATAATGCCAACTCACCGTCGTGTGTATATGGACTGACTTTACATTATTTTCTTTTACGTATTGTTTTATCTGCTTTTGTTGTTGTTGCCGCTGGTATAAACATGGTACTGATAAAAAAAAAAAAGTATACCTTAATTAAATCTTTCTTTAAAGTGATATTCGATATTTGCTGATAAGGGGGATTTATGATTTGAAATTCTAAAAGGACTTTAAATTTGACTGACTAAACAGTATGCTCTCTCTCTCTCTCTCTCTCTCTCTCTCTCTCTCACACACACACACACACACACACACACACACACACACACACACACACACACACACACACAAGCTCACAAACATGTAAAACGCAGGAACGTTAACTCGACGCGATGGGTAAAGCGGATGCATTTATGCGAAACGACATTTTGATAGCGGCTAAGTTTTGATGTTATATGTGCATCGAAGCTTTATCTAGTTTCAATTAATTTTGATCGAAAAGAACATTAGTCAGAGAGTGCCTTGACGCGCCACCATTTGCCCGACATCCAACAGATAGTTGGTTGGATGTACATTTAACGTCCTGCTCGAGAATTTTTCACTCACATGGAGATGTCACCATTGCCGGTGAAGGGTTGTAAAATTTAGGCCTATGCTCGGCGCAGGCCTACAGCCTATGTATGAGCAGGGAGGTGTCTTTATCGTGTCTTATCTGCCGTGACACGGGGCCTGTTTTTTACGGTCTCATCAGAAGTGCAGATAGTTAGATTGCTTACTTTGGACCGCATGGGGCGAATATATAAAAGAGGTGTAGCGGTGTTGTTGGGGAAAATGTTGCACGGACAGCTGATATCCCGATTGACTTGAGGGGTATTGTACATACATGTGACATTACGGAAAACAGATAAAATTTCGATAGAAATTCTGAAATTTGGAACAGTTACCTCGAGCTGTTAGAGAGCTAATTTAATTAAGTATTATACAATCAAACTCAAATGAATCTACATGCATTAGTCAGTTAAGCGTCTCAATTTTTTTTTTCAAACTAATTCATTGAAAAGCAAGACTTTAGACTTTTAAGCATCATCTAATCAAATTTAGTGAACGTACATGCGCATTGATGTAAGTGATTGTGCCCTAAGCTTGTCATATAATTAAACATCTTAAAAAACAGTTCAGTCATTGATGTTCGAGTATTATCCAATCAAACGTCGGCGCACCTGCTTGCTCGAGCTGTTCAGTGATTTTGACATTAACAAAGATCAGTATAGTGTCCTACAAAATATATGCTACCTAAATTTCACCACAATTCATTGATAGCTAAAAATTGAAAAATGCAACTTGAATACTTGCGTTCAGACATTAAAAGACACACTGCACGTACATTCTTGCGCACGTAAATTAGATTGGGCAATTTTTTTTTTATACATTATGCATCAGGCATTCATACCGTAAACCTACAATGTCAATTTCATTTGATTGCAGTCTTTTATAAGAATGTTATAATAATTTTAGTACTATAGAATTGATATCAAAATCAATGCACAAGCATTCGTGAACGAATCAAAGTTTTCTCTAACGTTATCATTGGTTTCTTCTGTATTGAAAATATTGAATCGTGGCATTATTGCAGTACATATTGGGTCCTGAGGGGACAGCAGATCGTTACAGTCCTAGCATTCACGCGCTAACACGTGTGACACTAGAGACATTTGTACCATATACCAATAGTATGGATTTCATAATGTTTGCATTAGATATACCAAAGTTAATGGAATTTTAAAATCGTCCAATCAGAATTTAACAGACGTGCATGCACGTGCTGGCCAGTAATTTTGTCAGTAACAATTTCAAAAGATATTGATGAAAAACAAAAAGAGGCCCACAGATCTTAGGGGTCATATGAGTATCATAGCCCATACATAGACCATACAAAAAAGTCATTTAGTTTTTCCTTACACATGTCTGTGAGTAAAGAATCTTCTAAGATTTAATGTATTTCAATAAGAGAGCCATACTGCATGGCCCATCCTAAGGCATAAACCCCTCAGGGGTCCTGATTTTCACAATTTAGGTAGAGACCGTCATGGGCATCATAACCATGCATTTAGTTTTTCTCACATACATGTACGTCTGAGAGTAGAAAATTAATATATCTTTACTATATGACCATATTGATCCCATCCTAGAGGCTGAACCCCTAACCAAGGGGCCACGAATTTCACAAGATCTTTGGTTTTTCTCCCACATGTGTGGGAGTAGAGAAGAAAGTTTGAAAATATGGCATTTTTTGTAGTTTTGGCCGCACCTACGAGACTTGGAGGGGGGTAAGATAATCAAATTACTGAAAGTACTGACGGGAGTTGATTTTATGTAGATTTGCACCAGATATGCTTCTGGGATTCAGAATTATTCCATAAAACAATAGAGAAATACAATAAAAGTCATAAACTTACGCATAAACGTATGTTGTGTCTTAATAACAATTAACGCGCAATTGATTATGTTTACGTACATATAGACACTGGTAAGTTAACACCTTGTATTTTACTATCCCAACATATTATAAACTCTTAAAATTGCTCATTTTGTCAAAATGTGTCACTACATTAATATTCTAGCACAACAACATGTTTGAAAAACTCTACATATAACTTAATAATTTTTGGGATTATGTTATTTTTTTTTTTTTTTCCTACAACTCCTCTTAAAGATGGCATAACTTGCACAACTAAATTCTACACAATGAGTAATGTAAAGGCCTATTTGAACATTAATTAATCAGATATTATGAAACGTTATTTCACCATTATGAATCTAAAAGGCACTCTATTTAGCAAAGGAACACTAAATTGACATTTCATTCACAACAAGTATCAATTTTCTATTGTTTCACACGAGGTATACACGTGCTCTATCTGTCAATCAGCTAACGTTTGCTGCTTATCAATCAATCAATCAATCAATCAATGCTTTATTCTCATAAATGTACAGTCATACATTACAGAGAGGAGGTTGGAAAATACAGAATACTGCATACAACATGTACAGGAATAAATATTTTATATTACTATGTACATGTATAAAGTGGAGAAACATTGATTCAACAAATGAACATTACCACCAGACCCAAGTTATATCATAATGAAATTATTAAAGCTACGTCAGGTCCACATTTTCCTTTACAACAAATAGAAATTTACATAAACTTACAATACACGAGAAAAAGAAAATATTTTTGTGAAATATAAAGGTAAACAAGATGTTAAATCGGCCCTAAGACGAAAATACATTGAAGCACGGGATATTTTTGACAAGTCGCTTAGGCGCACCGAACGCTCTTACAAGAAAACTGTAGCTAGAGACATTGAGAATATGAGTTCATCAAACCCAAATGAATTTTGGAATAAAATCAAAAAGCTTGGACCAAGAAATACAATATATATTCCAATGGAGGTCATAGATACAGATGGAAATATCATTACTAATGAACGAGAAGTTTTAAATAGATGGCAAATTGATTTCCAAAATTTGTATAACGGTAGCGTGAATACTGATTTTTTTTCAAGATCATTACGATAGTTCAAGGCTAGAAAAAAACAAAGTTGGAAAATAATATGAACTTCAATCATTCATCTGCAATGAAGAATTGAATTATGATATATCGCTGGAAGAAATTTCTGATATTGTACTGCACTCTAAATCTAAATATGCTAGTGGGTATGACGAAATTCCATATAGTGTTCTAAAATTCCCAATGATAATTAAAACATTACGTAATCTCTTTCAACTTATATTTGATTCAAGTATCATCCCTTCCATCTGGAGGAAAGCTATTGTGATGAATCAGGTTATACCAATCAAAGAAACTCGGGTGATATGGGGTTTTGTCATGGTGATAACCTGTTTTCCCTATAGTGAAATGGACTGGGCCAATGCTATATATACAGCGGTCGACCGCATATCAGTCAGTCTGATCTCCGCAGCTGTGCAGAGAACACCATAAGAGAAGCTGAATAAGCCGATCTTTTGTAAGTAAAAGGCTACCTTGGGGCTGAATAAGCCTTATAGTGTAGGTTGGCTAGCTGATCAACCATCGTAGCTTTGACACTTGGCAATAAAGGCTGAATAAGTCTGTACCCCAGGGTCAAAGTGAGCTGGAGACATCAGCTGGTAAGAAACCTCAGGTCGGTAGTCTGAACCATTGGTAAGGGCCAGTTGTCCGGGGACATTGGATTTAGGGAAGTAAAGGGTTAGGTTAAATCCTTGTTGAATTATATCTTGATTTTGAAATACGAATCGTAGTAAATATATTGATTAGGTAAATTGGCTGAAACAAACATCGTAAATATATTGAATAAGTTCGTTTCTTGCCTTGTAGACAACAGGCATTCCTGTAAATCATATGCACTGCAGAATCCCGGGTGTAACCGGGTACGTGTCCACAGATAAATAGTGACCGCTCGGCTGGACACACGTTACAGAATTTTGGTGGCAGCGGTGGGATTTTGCAATGCAGGGAGTCACTTGATTTGTTTTATAATTTCTGTTGCTATAATAAAAGGTATAGTGTTTTAGTGTTCAGTGTGTATGATGACTACTGCTGACTTAGAGCGGGAGATGACAGTTCTCCATGAGGAAATAAGAGAGCTGGAATCGAGTATTAGGCAGCATGAAAGTGTTATGCATTCAACGCCAAGACCTCGCGAATCTGAAATTCAAGGCAAATACGACTCGGGGATTGCCAGTGGTCGACCTTTGGTTACTCCCAGGAGTCCTTTGGCTGATCATTTTCCAGATATTAGACCTGACAGGCAATATGACAATGCTCATGCAAGAGTAAGGTTTCATGAGGAAATGGAGGTGAGGGATGAAACAAACAGAAAGGGCACTGGAGCTGGAGTAGATACAGGTAATATCACCGAGAGGCGTTATCGCAGACCAATTGTCCAGGGAAAAGAACCTGAGACTAGGAAACTAAACAGAAGGGAGGTCAAAGCCGCAACGTACGATGGGAGTTGTTCATGGTTGGACTATAAGACACATTTTAATACAGTTTGCAAACTTAATGAGTGGACAGAAGAGGAGAAAGGTTTATTTCTCGCGGCATCTCTTCATGGTCAGGCTCAAGCTGTCTTTGGAAATTTACCAGGTGATAACACCGATTTTTACTACCTTGTACAGGCTCTAGAAGAACGCTTTGCCCCAACCAATCAAACGGAGTTGTATAGAGTCCAATTAAGGGAGAGGCGGAAAAGAGCAACAGAGAATATCCCAGAAATGGGACAAGCTGTCAGAAGATTAGCAAATCTTGCTTATCCAAAAGCCCCATCCGAAGTAAGGGAAACTCTGGCAATGGAACAATTCCTGGATGCCTTGCCTGATTCGGACATGAGAATAAGAATTAAACAAGCGCGCCCTAGGGATCTAAACGATGCCATAAAACATGCAGTAGAACTGGAGGCATACCTAAGGGCAGAAGACAAGCGAGGTTACAGGGCTTACCAACACCAGTTAAGGGAAGAAGTTACTACTGATGAAGGTTCTTTCAAAATGGAATTGAAGGACTGAATGGCATCAATAGAAAAGAATATGGCAGACATAAACAAGGAAATTCAACAACTCAGAAATGGTGAAGGGCAGAATAACAGAAAGCCTTACAAAGAGTCACCTCGACCAAGTAAATATATGGATACAGTAGAATGTTACAGATGCCATAAGAAAGGACATTATAAAAGGAATTGTCCGGAGAAAAACAAAAGTATTGATAAGAAGAGTTCAGGAGAGAAAAATACTGAGAAAAAGCATGATTATAAGGGTTCAAATGGTCATCTAACTGGGAGAATTGAGTCATGTTCAAATGAAGCAGGAATGTTCATTTATGTAATGGTTAATGGCATAAAAGTGAAAATGTTGGTGGACACAGGGGCTACTGTCACCATGTTATCAACAGCGTCAATGAAGAAAGTAAAAGACCAAGGGGAATTACAGATCCAAGAGCCTGGCATGAAAGTTTTTACTGCAGATGGCGATGAGCTGATGTTGGAAGGTAAAGTCAGTGTTGAGATGGAAATTGGGAAACCCCATGTCAAGATGTTAGCTTTGGTAGCTGATCTTCAAGTAGAGGGTATATTGGGATTGGATATGATCAAACATTTTGATATGATCATAGATGCAAAACAAGGGGTCTTGTCATTTCAGGATGATCGTATTCCAGTGGTGTATGAAGGTAAATTTGGATGCTTCAGAGTGGTGGCTAAAGAAACAGTCAGCATACCACCTCGAAGTGAATTAATTGTACCAGGGAAAGTATGCACCTTGAATGAGAGACAATTACAATCCCAAGGCATTGTAGAGTCTAAAGAAAGAGACGATACAAACAGACCACTGACCGCCAGAACATTTGTCCAACCTTTTGAAAATATTGTGCCAGTGCGGTTGTTGAATGTGGACCCTGAACCAAAGGTGGTGTATAAGAACACCGAGATTGAACAATTCCAAGAAACAGATGAGGTTACGATGCCAAAGACAAAGATTACTATAAATAAGGGCAGAGAATGTCCATTCTGTCCTTACCGGTTCATTAAGGATGAAGAATTAGCAACACATATCGCTGAATGTAGTAAAGGATTTCTATTCTGCAATTACTGCGATTTCAGCCCTACGACTTTCAAGAATCTGAGAAGACATCTCAAGAGACAGCATGATATTGGTGAAGACAATGGTGGTGAGGTAGGAGCAGTTCGAAGTAAAGCTCGCTTTGAAAGTAACGAGTCTGATACAGAATCTTGGGTCAGACAGGATCCTGGAGATCTTCAAGGAGTGCTTCCCGAAGATATAAGTGATAGTGAAAGTGACAATGGAGACATGGGTGAAGAAAAGAGTAAGACACCTCCGAGTAATGGTGATTCGCAGATTGCAGAAGGTAGACTCTTCCGGAAACCAACTAGGTCCATGCCTGTTTTTGTCCCTGCCAAGGTTGCTGCTGTTGTAGATGCTGTGTCTTGTGAGCCCATAGTGGAGAAACCATCAGTCCAACACAAAGAGTGTCAGACTGACCCCGTTTACTTTACAGAAAGTGTGAAGATAGTCACCAGATGGGTTGAAGAAGGTCGGAAGATCAAAAAGATTGAAAAAAAGAAATTATTGTAAATCATGATCTGTGTAAAATATTGAGAATGCGCAAACTTGACATATAGAAAGATATTCTTGTGTCCCTATTTAATTGTGTACCAATGATAAGTAAAGAAAAATAAAATGTTACTCTTTGTTGCTTTCATACGAGACGTATGACTTTAAGGGGTGGGTGATGTGATGAATCAGGTTATACCAATCAAAGAAACTCGGGTGGTATGAGGTTTTGTCATGGTGATAACCTGTTTTCCCTACAGTGAAATGGACTGGGCCAATGCTATATATACAGCGGTTGACCGCAGATCAGTCAGTCTGATCTCCGCAGCTGTGCAGAGAACACCATAAGAGAAGCTGAATAAGCCGATCTTTTGTAAGTAAAAGGCTACCTTGGGGCTGAATAAGCCTTATAGTGTAGGTTGGCTAGCTGATCAACCATCGTAGCTTTGACACTTGGCAATAAAGGCTGAATAAGTCTGTACCCCAGGGTCAAAGTGAGCTGGAGACATCAGCTGGTAAGAAACCTCAGGTCGGTAGTCTGAACCATTGGTAAGGGCCAGTTGTCCGGGGACATTGGATTTAGGGAAGTAAAGGGTTAGGTTAAATCCTTGTTGAATTATATCTTGATTTTGAAATACGAATCGTAGTAAATATATTGATTAGGTAAATTGGCTGAAACAAACATCGTAAATATATTGAATAAGTTCGTTTCTTGCCTTGTAGACAACAGGCATTCCTGTAAATCATATGCACTGCAGAATCCCGGGTGTAACCGGGTACGTGTCCACAGATAAATAGTGACCGCTCGGCTGGACACACGTTACACTATCATATGTCCTATTCTTAAAGGACACATCTCATGTTTTCAAAGTATACAATATTACATGCATTTTGTCTTCTTTATGCTTATAGTAATTAATTCTAATAGTCCGTTTGCCGAAATTTTGCGATAATTAACCACAATACATACTTAAATCTAAGCCCCGATTTAAAAAATCAAGTTAATTAGGTAGGTAGTCACGTGGTACAGTGACATCACATACGCCCTTCGGATTGTGAAAGTACTGCGAGATATTATTAAAAACTCAACTTTTAGGGGCCTAACTTATTTACCATGGGCAACATTTAAATCGATGTTGACAAATTGTTCGAGTTTTATATGTGTTCGCCACCAGTGCACACATATAACGATGTAAATACCCAAATATAGCGAGTAAAGCGTGAATGAAATTGGCAATATTGTGAGTAAATAATGTTTATATGGGTCGCTGTCTACAAACTGTTTGGGGATGTTATTCCTTTATACATCTGTAATTGATGCTGTTTTTCTAAAATAAACAGTGCAATCATTATTTAATTTTGGATTAGACAAATTATGATACGTTAAATTGTTGACAACTAGGCCCTATGCCAAGCTATTGTCACGCGTGCATTTCGGAAAGAAAGAAAAAGACAACACACACAAATCAATAAAAATATTCAAATTTAAAGTGGTAATCACATTATTTTATTTTGATAAAGCAATCTTATTACTATTTTCGAATTGTGATCTACACGTCTTTAGGAAGTACGAAGTGGGATCACGGCGTTATAACCTACTGACGCACTAAAGATGCTACGAGTTCAATAAGGAAATAATTTTATAATTCTATATAAAGTTAGGAAATACAATATTCTATTATTTGTATAATTAAAAGTTAAATTATTTTGTATCTTTAATTTTTTTTCTTGTTTGTAAATCTACCAGTTGGTAGAAGTTACATCGTATCGTCGATATATGTTGTTACAAGGTGAAGGTCAGTTGATCTGAGTGTGTATTGAATTTGAAGAGCAAAACAGAATGTATGCTATAGGCCTACCAGTGCTTATAGCTTTGATATATCCATTTTCTCGCAGTTTATCAGGGTCTATGTCCAAGCGGTGTTTGAAAAGGTGACTGGGTGTGTTTTTTAAGGTAAAGTTCTTGCTCCAACAAAAAAATTATCCACGTCTTTTTTCTCGTACCTTCCTTCGAAAAATTGAAAAATACTCAGTCTAAATCCTTTCTACCGACAACTAATACACCCGAGCACGGCACAAAACATCTTAATGCATTATTATTTACAAGCCGTTAACGAGATAATTGGTTTTTTGTCGATTAAATCTAATCTGTTTATGAAATGGCTAATAGATGTTTTCAAACCCGAGGGCGCATATGACGTCACACATAATGGCGGGTAAACTAGGAACGAAAATATGAATATCGCAAGATTTGAATTTCATCGCTTTCAAACTCGAAAACTACGCAAAATATTTCATTTAAAAAACATTTAAAGTAGTTTTAGGCATAAAAAGAGTTAATTTTGCTGGAAAAGTTTAGAAACATGCGTTGTGTCCTTTAAGGATTCCTCCTCGGACAAACGCCTGCCAATGAATTACCGAGGTATCAGTCTCCTATCCTGTACCAGTAAGCTTTATAGTGCATTTATTAATAAAAGGCTTGTTACTTACTTGGAGAATAATGATATTTTGGCAGATGAACAAAATGGTTTTAGAAGAGGGAGATCCTGTGAAGATCACGTATTTACTTTGAACAGTCTAATTCAGAATAATAAAAATCTGTATGTTGCATTTATTGATCTAAAGAAGTGTTTTGATTTTGTAGATAGAGACATGATGCTGTATAAACTTCTGTTGAATGATATAAATGGTAAAATGTATAACTCGATCAAGAGAGGTATTTTTCATCATTTTACCGGAAATAACCTTATGACCCTCAATTGACTCCAGAAAACATAAGGCCTAGAGATTTTAACACTTGGAAGTATTTCTGTATATGACGGTCATTTTCAAAATGGCGACACAAAAAGAATTGATGCTGGAAATGGACTCAGGGTCGTCAAGTTACTCTAGAAATAAATTTTGAAATCCGACAACCTTGATTTTTTGAAGATTTTGGCAGTCAATTTAAAGGGATTGATTTACGATTTCCTCCCAAATTTTGTTTTGTTTTTCACTTTAAATGATCAAAATCTACAGTATAATATGTTTAAAAGGTTTCGCAAAAAATATTAAAGTTATTCATTATGACAAAAGCTCGCTATAGAGAGTTTATTATTTGTTTTGAAAACTAAGATTGAGGTGTGTTATTGTTTATGAAGTTTTCAAAAGAAATGGATATTGATCCAAGTTCATTATATATATCACATCTCAAGTATACTTTAGGTAAAATGTGTCATTTAAAAGTTATGATTATACAAAATAAAGATGCTTTAAATTACAAAATTAACGTTTCACTGGTTTGTTTGTTTGTTTCCATAAAATGACTCGAGTCTTTGTTTACATAATACAGAATCAAAGCTAAAATATTGCCCTTATCCTTGCATTGAGACGGTTCAAGTTTTGGTTGTCAACATTGAATGAGTTATATTTCTAACATCAAAAGTGAAAAATATTCCTTCGTAAAACGTGAACTAGTCCCTTTAAATTGCATGGCGGCAATTCTTAACATTTTTAAAACTCATGGCACCCCGTCTGAAGACCCCATATCAGCCCACAAAGTGTGAATTGGATCTTTTGAAGCACTTCCATAAAATAGTGTGGACAAGTGCAGCACTTAACATGTTAAAGAGGAGTAATGATAAGAAAGCTAGATACAACGAGGTCTTTCGTAGGACTCTGTAATGATTGATTGATTGTATGTTGTTCAATTTTAGTTAATCAATTAACAAAACGTTTTCAGTTTTCGGCATACTTGTATATAGGTCATTCTACAATACTCGTGATAAATGATGGGACACGCGATTTTTGAATAAGAACCTATGTTAATTTGAAGAATAGAGATTGGAATAGCTAATAAGTATTAGAAAAGATAGCAATAAATGTCTCATTAATATTTAAAGCATTTAAAAAACCTACCCCAGAGTGCAATGCTTGTTACACAGTATCAGCTCTTTTGTTATGATTTGTGCTTTGCAATTTAACGAAACTTGAATCTATTATTAAATAAATAAGTTTGGAACCGGACACTAACTGTAGTAACAAATTGACCAGAAATTGTATTGGAGAAACTGACCAAAGCCTCATACAAAAATCAGATCTGTTCGCAAAGTGACGGTTTGGTTTGAACGTATTTTATTGTGATATAATTACAAAGGAATCGGGCACAAGTTCCAAAAACTTAGACCGCCCTCTCCCTATATTTAAGAAATAAGGTATCATTTAAAAATATTTATCGGGATATAAATACGGGTTGGTCACGTGATCAAATTCCATAAAGCCCGAAGGGCTTTATGGAAAATTTGATCATGTACCAACCCGTATTTATATCCCGATAAATATTTTTAAATGATACCTTATTACTTATATTTACATTTTTGGTCGGTAACATTGCTGAATTGTGTTAACAACACGTTTCCATACATTTCAAATTGTTGACGTCCACAACGAAACGTCATAAATGTTCAAAATGACGACAACACAAAACAAAGTTCTATAAAATGAAGAACTGTTTTAATTATTAAGACGCTAGAAAGCAAGTATATCAACATATACTTATACATTAACTCGGGAGTATATAATGGAAAACTCTTCCATGTGTCTAATTTTAGGGGGTGGGGGAATTATGATTTAAACGGGGATACGCAGTGTTACACTTAGAGTTGTGATGCGCTTTGACTTTTGAAAAGTGAAGACGTTGAAGACCGACTTTGAAAGATATTCTGTGGATATTACGGAGTTAACAGAAGACTGAGAAGGAGGAACATGAAGAACAGGGCGGCAGTCGTCAGGTGTAGGCAAATTATTTATAGACAGGACAGCTCGACAGAGGACGCAGCTCAGATGAATCTCCGGAAAGAACTGAACATCGCAGAGAATGTGGAACTGCACGAAGGTAAGGGACGGTTTGGATTTGGATATGTAATTGTTGATAAACATGAGCTCACTGAACGCTTCTTTTGACTCGATAATTTTTTGTAATAGGTTTTTAACGACGCCTCGCTTCGATGTCCCGACATAAACTTGGAAACCGACATCAAGCAATATGGCTGCTGTGGCACGGAAGCAGTGTGGTGTGTAAGTCTTAATGCACTTTGACGACTTATCGGCCATACATCCTGTGAACGACCTTTTTGCTAAAGCCTAATGTCATCGTCTAGCAGTAGGTACAATTCCGCATCACCGATGACCAAGGTGAAGTTGTAGCAGACGAAATTTTAGACATATGGCCTAGTAGGCTAGTAACTAAAGACATTGTTTACAGTTATGCTTTTATCAATTATTGATGAAAGTCCACTGCTTGGGATACAAATAAAACCGTAAATACATTTTGTGGTGTTGATTTCATCTATTGAAAGATTTCTGTAGTAAGTGAGAGCGATTGCTAGATGTGTATTGCCTTAGTAAAAGTAGTACCTGTTACCTACTTTTAACAAATATTCATACGCACAGCCGTGACCTCTGTTGACCCTGTAGTATATTTATCCAGAAATAAATACGTATTGCTCGTAATAGTGTTATGTAGGAGAAAACAGTTGCAAATGTAAATATATACACGATAATAACATAAATACAAAGTCTTTCATAATATGTATGATTATTAATTAACATTAAGAATATGAATATACTAGATAATCCATATTAGACATGGCATCTAACATTAAAAACATATATGATAGGATGAAGTACAATCCTAGACTAATGATCAAATCGATTTCTCTGTTTAATAAATGTATGAATAAGAGAGGAAAGATATTCATTTTCCTTATTGCCGAGAGAAGTGTCACCCCACAGTAAAACAGGTGTGTTCACTATTTGAAGTTTGTCAATAAAAGAAATGATCGTCATCCTCTACACATCCCAGGTGTATATAGAGGCCTCTCAACGATATTGCAGCGGAATAAATCTTTATCAAGAATGCAGTTGTGTCGAAGCCTTGTATGTATAATACAATTGTAACAGGTTTGTAGTTTCATAATAAGCAACTCCTGTATGGGTTCAGGGAATTTAATATCACAGTGAAGGATATCTCACATGCACATATTTTTTACAGCCCTGCAATACAGGTAAAATAACAATAATATGATATCACAGAGTGCATTAATTAATAATTGACAATATTACTTATATGATTAATGAATGTAATTTCCATCAAGATAAATGTATTACTTGTATCAAAATCACAATAAAGGGAGACAACTCTTAAAGTTACATATACTGGTATGAACAGATTTCTCCCATAGTCATAAGAATACATTATCATTAAAACTTAAATCATATATTTACCATTCTATGGGAAGAGGCTTCCACATACAAGTACAGGGTATATATATCTATGTGGATATGTACATGGACTCTGTAATTTACATACAATAGTCTAAAAATACTATTTATTAAAGTTAGACTCAATTGCTCACTCCGAACAAGTTAATCAAATATTCTGATTATAAAATAAAGTGTAACTTGATAGATTCACCAATTTACTCTAAATATAAGCAATTGATTCATGAAATCAAAGAACTTTAAACAAAACTATCATTCTTTGTAGATCTAGCCTTTCTCTCAGTTAATATTTAGTGCAAAAGGAATCTCATTAAATCTGCAAAAATATATAGACTGGAAATATTAATTGACATTTACCAATAAGGATAATTAGTAATGAATTACTTACCAGAAAAGAAGGAAAAGTCTTTATAGAAGGTCTTAGTCAATGTTGTCGATATGAAGTCTGTCCTCTCTCAAAACTAGACAAAGAATGCTCAATTTTGGCGGTAAAACCCAATGACCAAAACAATAAAAACCAACCAAAAGCAACTTCACAAAACACAACCAATGAAGTTCAAGAACACTACAAGACCTTTAACATATGCCTTAAGGTAATGACTATTAAATGTGTTCACCTATATATGTACATGTAAGGGCTAGAGAAATAAAGGAGTGGATCTAGGGTTTTCTAAAGTAAAATACATTGAAGCATATATCTATAGCAAAATTTATTCATTAACCCAAAGATCACTCTATTACACAATTGTATTTACACGCCTCTATCCGAATGAAAAATAAAAGGTTTTTTTTATGTTACTGATGCATTTTATGAATTTTGATAAAAGTTCAGATTGTCTTGTCCCTCATGTATGACTGTTGGAACAAAGAAGTTGTTAAAAATTTGTAGTCTACATCTTGGTGTTCTATGGTCGTGAAAATTTCTTGTAAAATTTTAGGAACGGGATCTGATACTTAGAAAAATATCCTACATATAATCAGGAACTAAATAGCGGCTTCCTTTACAATTTGTTTTTAATCTTGTTGTTTTTCTTCCGATGTTAAGTGGTTCCTAACCGGGTTTCAAAATATAGAGATTCCCATGATGACAATGATGTCAAAGAAGTAACTGTTCTTGCAACACTTAATTTAAAATTTTCCAACTTTTCTGACTTTTCTGAATCAGTATGGCTACATCCTCCCCATACTTCTGAAGCATACTCTAATATCGATCAAACAAATGTGATGTACATTAATGATAAGGATTTTCGACTAAGTTTAAATTTCAACTTTTTCATCAACCCCATATTTTCTTGGCTTTGATTGATATTGTACATGTATCAATATAATAGGACCAGCTTAGATCTTGAGGGAAAATAACTCCTAAATGTATATGATGTGTAACAAATTCTAAATGACTTTGCTGAAATAAAAGATTAGGAGTATTTAGATGGGGGGGGGGGGGGTAAAAGATATTGCTTTAGTTTTTTTCTGGATTAAATTGCAGTAACCATTTCCTAGACAAAATTTCTAAGTGATGTAAGTTATGATTTAGATTGTTTTGTAGAGTTTGTGAATTATTACAAGTGTTTTGTAAAGAATTGTCATCTGCAAATAATCTACAGAATGATAAGTGATATGTGTTTTAATTATCAAAGGCCTCAGGTAGCGCAAAAAGCAGGTCTATTGGACCCTAAAGGTCTGATAACTCAAGTTCCGGTAAGCATTTCAATTCCCAACAATCTAAACACTGGTAAATGTGCATGAAAATGACACAGCATCAATTTTACCATTCCGGATGAAGTTCACATTTACGCAATCATTTTAAGTATATGCCTAGAACTCACTTTCAACACAAATATACATGACTGAATGAATAGATGCAAGGTTAAATAGAACACAAATGAATATACATGTAGTTCAGTGACAATACCTATCGGCGACAATCCATTCCTCAGTCAGGGCGAGGCTCGGTACATCTGTGACTAGGTCTTTTACAAACAATGTTACCTGGCGGTACATGTATTTTTGTCTTATGAATTATAAGTCCATTGCTTAGACCAATTTTGTATACAATCAGATATTTAGTTATTTAACCTTTCTCCAAAACTCGAGGCAGTCTATTGCAGAATAAATCAACAGCTGAATTGCGACACAATTTAATGAGTTTTTTGTCATCAGCAGACGTCTCTTTGGCAAACAAAAACCAAAATAGAAAACAAAAACAACGGAATTCATTGCACTAAAATGAAAATGGTGGTACTTCGAAATACCCGACAGATGACAAAACTTCTCAGAAACAAACATATTCCAGTCCCACCATAGCAACCTTTTGTCAACGATGACTACGCGGTGCTTTTCCCTTTTCCACTGTTCTTACCAAGTTCAAAGGAGAATCATTATCTGTCACAAATGTAAACTATATTTTAATCCTGTTCAACTATTAGATATACATACATGAAACAGATGGACTAAATAAAGCATTAAAACTAGTGTCCTTGAGAGAGATTAATAAATGTACGAGAATCCAGCATCTCCTAGACTTCCGATTTTTATTCTGACCTATAATAAAAGAATTAATATCCATGCAAAAGAGCGTTATCCAACCCCTAATATATAGATATGTGTTATTCATAAAATGCGTTTATCCATTAATTACCGAGACTGTATTATTTAACGTGCATAATTATCGCAAATAGATGCGACATCAATCTGATATAGCATAAGTAAAACTGTTTCAGAGCCGTGGGACGACATTTTAACCATCAACGCGGATATTATAGTTTTCATCTATAGGGTAGTGGTTGTACTGTTTTGCTGCTCCTTTCATACATGTCCCGAAAAGGTGATTTTTTCTGGCTGACGTGAGCTAGGGAGGTCCTCTTGTCTAGAATGATAGTTGTGTGCATGAATTTTTTGGGAGAAAATGAAGGCGTAATAAACCCGAGACAGTTGGATTGAACATGGGGGGTAGTCCATCCGTTGGTACAGTTCTCTCTAGTGAGGTTTACATATTTCACGGTAAACAGCGTGTTCATTTGTTGAGGTACAGAAACATTTATATATCTAAATCTTCATATCCGTGTTTGCCCAACTATCTATTTTGTATTGCTTGTAGGAGTTATGAGATTGATCACTGTTCGTTATCTTCACCTTCCATCCACAAGATTGAAAACAATACGGTCCGTTATCATGCAATATGTCGTTTGTAATAATTGGAAACCGTTTTTCAAGTTAGGAAAAAGTCATGTAAATAAAACAAATGCATTCAGACTGAAATGCAGCGAAGTAGCATATTGTGTGGTAATTTGAATGTCCTTTGGAAGCGTTTGAAGAAGTTTTTAATTTGGTATGTAAATGTACCTTCCGAAATTAGCGTTAGAGGTTTATAGTCAGTTTTTTCTCCTCTGAGACAGCGGTCATTACACGGCATCGAACAGATTATGTGAATAAAACATTCAAACTGAAATACAGCAAAGTCACATATGGTTTGGTAATTTGAATTTCTGTTGAAGCGTTTGAAGAAGTTTTTATTTTGATTTGTGATTGTACCTTCAGAAATATCCATTAGACGTTTATAATAAGTTTTTCCTCCTCTGAGACAGCAGTCACCACGCGGCATCGAATATATTCACATTTAAGACAAAACATCAGATCTGAGGAAGGCGATTTTAATGTAAGGAAAACATAAGTTGTTAACAATCCCATCCTTCTCTCATATTTTGCTCTATGGATATAGTTACAATGTTTTAAAATATGACAGCGTAAGATCCAGTCATGCAGTAGTACAAAATACATGTAGCGGGTGTGTATGATTATGTTTTGTTCACGCTTCACTTTTTTATTCAGTTTGTGAGTAAAATAATAAAAATTTACATATACATGTGTGTGTATATGTATACAACATTTTAAAGAGATGGTTTAGATAATCTCTCTTTTATAAAATTCATAGAACTTTACCAATATAACGAGTCAAGAAAACATGACTTATGACAGATCTACCGCTCACAGACAGAATTGTATCTTGTGAAAAATCATATCTTTTCGAGGATGCTGGCAAAAGAACTGGAATTTGGGTTGTATATTTGACATAGGGTACTGCAGGCAGTGACAATCCATATTATTCACTGTATCGGAAAATGACGTTCTGAAATGAAAGGGAGTGTTTCGTTTTCAACTTTTGCTGCCATGAGACCTGGAAACTGGGCCGTTAAGTTTTATGTGTGTTACTGATTTCTTCACATGCTTCAAACCAATGTCATGCACAACGAGAAAACCTTCTCTACATATCTTCGTTAGAGCCCTACGGTTCTTCTTGAAAACGTTCATTTAACAGTATTTTTACATGCAAAGTTATTTAAACAAGATCTATTTATTGCCCCCCCCCCTCAATTTTTAATTTATTTTTTTTATTTTGACGTTTCGAAAAAATAACATCGGCTAGAGTTTGTTCGGCTTGTCGACAATACTAGTTACCTCCCTTTTTGAAAAACGATGCCACGTGCCTTTATGGTGAAAGGTGAAGATAACGAACAGTGATCAATCTCACAACTCCTATAAAGGTGAAGATAATGAACAGGGATCAATCTCATAACTCCTATAAAGGTGAAGATAACGAACAGTGATCAATCTCACAACTCCTACAAAGGTGAAGATAACGAACAGTGATCAATCTCATAACTCCTATAAAGTTGAAGATAATGAATAGGGATCAATCTCATAACTCCTATAAAGGTGAAGATAACGAACAGTGATCAATCGCATAACTTCTATGAAGGTAAAGATAACGAACAGTGATCAATCTCCCAACTCCTATAAAGGTGAAGATAACGAACAGTGATCAACCTCATAACTCCTATAAAGGTGAAGATAACGAACAGTGATCAATCTCACAACTCCTATAAAGGTGAAGATAACGAACAGTGATCAATCTCATAACGCCTATAAAGGTGAAGATAATGAACAGGGATCAATCTCATAACTCCTATAAAGGTGAAGATAACGAACAGTGATCAATCTCACAACTCCTATAAAGGTGAAGATAACGAACAGTGATTAATCTCATAACTCCTATAAAGGTGAAGATAACGAACAGTGATCAATCTCATAACTCCTATAAAGGTGAAGATAGCGAACAGTGATCAATCTCATAACTCCTATAAAAGTGAAGATAACGAACAGTGATCAATCTCATAACTCCTATAAAGGTGAAGATAACGAACAGTGATCAATCACATAACTCCTATAAAGGTGAAGATAACGAACAGTGATCAACCTCATAACTCCTATAAAAGTGAAGATAACGAACAGTGATCAATCTCATAACTCCTATAAAGGTGAAGATAATGAACAGTGATCAATCTCATAACTCCTATAAAGGTGAAGATAACGAACAGTGATCAATCTCATAACTCCTATAAAGGTGAAGATAATGAACAGTGATCAATCTCATAACTCCTATAAAGGTGAAGATAACGAACATTGATCAATCTCATAACTCCTATAAAGGTGAAGATAACGAACAGTGATCAATCTCATAACTTCTATAAAGGTAAAGATAACGAACAGTGATCAATCTCCCAACTCCTATAAAGGTGAAGATAACGAACAGTGATCAATCTCACAACTCCCACAAGCAATACAAAATAAAGAGCTTGGCAAACACGGGCCCCTTGATATACCAGAGATAGGATCAGATGGAGAGGAGGCGTAAGCACCCCCTATCGACCGGTCACACCAGCCGTGAGCCCTATAACTTCATCAGGTAAACGAAATTATCCGTAGTCAAAATCAGTCTGCATTCTAATAATAAGTTTATGGTTTTATCTTATTCTAAGCTGAAATCAAATTATTTGATATTAGTTATGGCTACATGTAATATATACACAATTTTTATTACTTTAAATGCCGATATTAATTTGTGTTTAATCATATAAAGTACATACACTATAATACCCTCTTTTACTTGCATTTTGCCATTGAAATATATATGGATATATCATTAAAAATAACTTAATAAGTAAGTAGGTAATTTATTTCCAATTTTGAGCCCAAAGGGCATACAAAGAATACAAAGTTCACATACATAAATCATATAAGATAGATAAAGAAATAAAATTTCCAAGTTCATAATAAAGCAACTTTTCTTAGTAATGAACAGCTATATATGTAATTGGCTTTTTTTTCCCCCAATAATATTGTCACATTCGTTGCTCATAAGCCAGATCTAAACTTTTTTTCTTTTACACAGGTTTATAAAATTCTTGCACAAAATGTTCATGGACTCTATGAATGGTTTTCTTAGGTGTTGGTATGCTATACAGTCCAATACAAAATGTAATTCACCTTCTACACAGTCACACTTGCAGACAGTACATATTCTTTCATTTACATGTGTTTGTGTGTAACGTCAAGTTTCAATAGCCAAAGAGTGAGAACTGATTCTGAAATTTGTGAAACATTGCAAAACATGAGGATTACGATTACTGAAAAATAGTTTTTTTTAATGTAATATTGGTGCTCTGGCAAAGTTCCATATAATGATGGAATAACAAACATATCATAACACCGGTATTGTGTGAAATAAACAGATATTATCATTCTATATAATGATGACAAAAACCAGCTAAGGGGAGATCTAGACAATACTGACAGCTCAAGTTGCTTCTATAAAAAATCCCTGAATATGATAAAGTGATCTTCCCTGTTATACAAGTAGAATTAAAAACTTGACAAAATAAAATATCCAAAAATCATCGAATAATATATACAAAACAAAAACCATCAGCCACAAAAGGTTTTCTCTACAGAATCTTGTTTTGAATAATGCATAGGTTCGTAATTTACCAAAGTGTTTGTCTGCATTGTCTGAGAGTGTATTACACCACTGATATTTAAATCTTTCATACAACTTATTAGTAACAATTGAAACAATATTTTTATCATATATAGGGCATTGTATATCCAACTTATTCAAAATATAATGAATGCTAATGATGCAACTGCTTTTGTTATTACCATATAATACATTATTTTCATGTACCGTGTTTATTAATAAGGGATTTATGTTGGAATTTAAAATTCTTTGTAAGTATTTAAAACAGCTTTTTATGACATCAATAAACATTGGGAATCGACCAAGTTCACGAACAATAGTTTGATTTTGAGGGTTGTTTTTTTATGTACATCACAAATATATTTCAAGATTTTAATGTGCATTTTTTTCACAGTACAATTTGCTAAAGAAGTTTTCCTTACAATAATTGCGGCGTTTTACAGAATATGTACCTGTGTCTATTGTTCTCCAGATTTCACACGCATAAAGCACTGCAGGTTTTACAGTATGATCATAAAAGTGTATCAGGGTATGTATTTTAGGTTTAATATTTCCAAAACATTTGACTAATTTAAAAGATGCTTTTAAGGCTGTTTTGTAGAGATCAAACTGACAATTTGTGAATGAGCCTGAAGAGGAAAAAAAAAAACAATTCCTAGATATCTAATTTGTATTAGAAAAAAAATTCAGCTGATTTTTTTTCCCACTTTAGCAAAATGTGATAATTTTTGTTTTCTTGAGATTGACAGACAGGCAATATTTTTCATAGTAGCTTTCAGCTTAGTGTGATACCAACGGAATTTTACATTATACATTCATCACCCACTCCAACATATTCACACACAAACAGCTCTAAATGCATTAAAAAATCAGTTCAGGTAACTTAGAGGGAGGTATATTGAGTAAATCTCTTGTTAGTAAGTTTTCACATTCAAAGTCAAAACAAATTGTAATATACAGTGTACAAAATATATATACATGTATCTGTTTATACAAAATCATTGAATTTTTACATTATTGTGGTTCAAAAATGCTTTTCCAATTTGTCTATTGATTTCCAAACTCGGACAGTTTCAAATCATGTATCGACATATGCCTTTCCTTTAGCATATGATATAATAAAGTTTTCTACGCTATTGTTCTGATTTAGTGGCAATTCATTCAAAATAATATTAATAGCACTGAAACCAACTCTAATAGAGTTTGTTCTGAAAATATGCAAACTAAATTCTCTCGAAAGTGGAATTATTTTATCACACGTGACATACATTTGCATGCAGAATAGTTTCTGCTTTACTATTGCAGAAATTGCAGTTGTCAGTGGCTTTGCTATTGATTTTTGAAAGATAATAATTAACAGGGAGTCATCGATGACGGACTCCGTATTGTAACCACTGCAATGACGAATCAGCTGTAGTTTTAAAACAAATTTTGAAAATATCTTTTATCCATAAATCAGTAGCTCCATAAGACGTTAACTCCCCTTTCCATTTGGGAATTGAAGTGGGAAGTATATCATTCATATTTGAACAACTATGAATAGACTTTATACATTTTTCATTCAGCATAATAGTCTTAATAAATAATTATATTTTGTATTGCTTATAGGAGTTATGAGATTGATCACAGTTCATTATCTTCACCTTTCTCAAAATAGAAAGGTAGATATAGAAAACAGTCCTTTATAACATAAGTTCTATCTATAGACATGTATTTCAGATATTTAGAAATAGCACATATTATACTGATATGGGGCTCACGGCGGATGTGACCGGTCGACAGGGGATGCTTACTTCTCCAAGGCATCTGGTTCCTCCTCTGGTGTGTCCAGGGGTCCGTGTTTGCCCAACTCTCTATTTTGTTTTGCTTATAGGAGTTATGAGATTGATCACTGTTCGTATATTCACTTTTCATACGATTATATTTCATTACACATACATGGGGAATATTGCATTGTCGCTGTAAAACACTTCTTGGTAAAACATTACAGTCATGTGATAAAATATCACCAGTCTTCTTGACACCATTTTGATACCAATCACTAAAAATTACATTGTTTTTATTAATTTTTATACTTGTGTTATAACATACTGGAATATAGCAAACTTCGTTTTTCATCAGCTCTGTACATTCAATTTTGTTCGTGACAGATAACCATGAGGTAAAAACTCCGCACCAAAACTATCAGTAATGGGTATTAGAATAAGCATCTGCAAAGTATAAAATACAATTTCTCACATCACTGCTATTAATAGATAAAAGTATGTCTAACCATGGACTACAACTTCTTATAAACTTGTTCAAATCCATGAGCAGTTCAGTGATTTGATGAAGTGTTCTATATCAACCATTTTTAGACCCTCGGATGTGTTGTCCTAGGTGGCAACAGCTCTATTTATTTTTGTCAAAGTTTTACTTCCGAATGAATTCACCCCCGTGGATGAATTAGAATAGGACCTCAGTACCCCTTACTTCTTGTAAGAGGCGACTAAATGGGGCGGTCCTTCGGATGAGACCGCAAAAACCGAGGTATCGTGTCACGGCAGGTGTGTCACGATAAAGATCCCTCCCTGCTCTTGAAAAGGCTGTAAGCGCCGAGCATTCGCCTAAATTTTACAGCTCTTCACCGGCATTGGTGACGTCTCCATATGAGTGAAATATTCTCGAATAGGGCTTTAAACAATATAAAACCAACCAACTGAATGAATTCAAATATATCTGTGCGCAGTGATACAATTTTTTCATGCTGTGGTGTAGGATAACAATATTACATCCTTTAAGTCCTACACATAAAACTTCTACAAAATAATTAGTAACTGTATTATCATTATTTGACCTCAAATGTTTGTTTCAAAAATTGAATGCTGTATTATTAGAAATCTATAATTTTACAGTTCCATATGAAAGGTATATATATTTTCTTTCCATATATCATATAAGTATATTTGGATAATAGATCGATTCTATGAATTAGTTCTTACATGTATGTACGCTATAAGTATACATGACAGTACATAGGTCTATATATGCGAGATAAATAAAATATTATGGTTATAAATGTACATTTAATCTAAAATTAATTAAAAGTGCGTCAATACTAGAAACAATATATACTAAGATAATTAGACAAATATCGGTATGACTCAATATATAAACAAACTTGAGTGGTGTATAGTATTTTCATTTGAAAACCTATACGAATTTCTAGACTGTGCTATTATTTGTACCCATTACAAAATTAATGACTTGCAAGGTGAAGATAACGAACAGTGATCAATCTCATAACTCCTACAAGCAATACAAAATAGATAGTGGGGCAAACACGGACCCCTGGACACACCAGAGGTGGGATGTAATATTTAGCTGGATTTCTTCTCAGACATATATAGATTCTATGTTGGAAGTGTCAAGTGATTATTTATATATACAATGCGCATAGGCAAATACAACCAACAAACTAAGTTTCGTTTTTTCTACGCTGCCACGATTTTGACGTTTCAAGTTCAGGAACCTTGATGTCGTTTTTTGTGAATTGTGACGTCGAAAGGAAAGGCCGGCCTTTTCTCGTGACACCAGTCAATATTATGTGTTATTATATACTTTCAATTTCATCTCTTCTCTTTTCTTTAAAAGTTTGCGGGCATATATCACACGATATATGCCCGGAAACATTCCGGCCCGCAAACATTACGTCACAATCAATACACAAGCAAATTACTACGTCGTTAATTTTCAAATTTTTCGTGTTTTTCATCTTCTACTCAGTTAAACCAATAAAGAAATTGTTAAAGATAAATTATTGTTAGTTTCTAAATGAAATTGAAAGTATATAATAAAAAGGTTATAGACTTTGCATGAGAAAATATGACGAAGGTCCGTCTACGCGCCAAAAAACTCGGTCGTCATATTTTCCCCATACAAAGTCTATAACCTATAAATATTTATGCGAGGTGACATCTGATGGTAAGTCGTACTTCACAGGATAAGCTGATCATTGGATACCGTTTTTCTATGCTATCTCTGATACCTAAAAAATAATAGAATTGATTTCACATTTGTCTAACCTTTACTTATAAAATATATATTTATATAAACTACATTTTTTTCGTGTTACATGTAACATCGAGTTGACTTTAACATAGACTTTAAGTAGGGTCTATGAATTATGTAGTCTGAGTAAGGTTTTCGTGATAAATTGAGACTGGAAAGGAACATAATAATCTGAAGAAGAAAATCAGCAGATGTGGCACCTTTCATGATAAAGATCCGCTCTACTCAAAGGCTGTAAGTGCCGAACATTTGTAAAAAAAAAAAAAAAAAAAAAAAAAAAAAAAATTGCAGCCTTTCACCGGCAATTGTGACGCCTCTACATGTATATAGGTGAAAAATTCTCGAGCGGGACGTTAAACAATGCACACCAATACAAGCAACTACTCCAAGGATACCATATTTGAAAAAAAATTGGAAGATTAGGCCACAAAGATGTTAGAAATGGTCAATTGGTGATTCGCAACAACGGACAATGATCAATAGCTGATCACATTCACTGTCTTCCTCCAAATCATCTACACCTTGACTATCATCAAAATCATCTACACATTGACTATCATCAAAATCATCTATACTTTGACTATCATCAAAATCAAGCTCTTCACTGATATTGTGGTGTTTTCTGTGGGGGGGGGGGGGGGGGGGGGGGGGGGGGGGGGCAATAATTGGTACAAGCGTATAGATTTCTCTTTTTTCTGATAAAAAATCAGAGCGTTTCAAAAGATATGTAAAATATTCGTAAAATGAGAAATCGGCCCTTGGGCTGATATTGGAGTCTCAGTTTGATATAGAGTGTAATACAGATTTGGCCATGCATTATTCTCTATTTATCATATACATTGTAATGATTTTGCAGATATTTCACTGCCCGATACGAGTGACGTCACAATAGCCGATATCAACCGGTCCGAAAATCCATATCACATATCAGACCGGCGTGCAAAAATGCATATCAATCCAAAACTTGCGTATTCGCTTGTAATAATCAGTGTATCAATAGAGAATGATGCATGGCAAAAACTGAATCACACTCCATATCAACCTGAGACTCCAATATCAGCCCGAGGGTCGTAGGCTCATGGGATGATATTGGTCGAGGATTGATATGGAGTGTGATACTGTTTTGTCATGTATTGTTGTTTTTATTATATATTTGAAAATAGTGAATTTTAAGGCTCATTTACGGATAAATCGAGAATATTACACGCTAAAATCCATATCATATGTCATATCAGCCCGAGTAGCCCCATATTAGCCCGGAGGTTGATATGGGGCCCGATGGCTGATATGACATATGATATGGATTTTGACATGCAATATTCTATTTATCATATGCTGCACTTTTTCATGCTTAAATATTTCATACAAACAGGTTAGTATTTTTGATGTGCTTTTTTAAAAATTTGATACGGAGTCCGAAAGCTGATTTTATAAGGTACCATATCAAACGTGGGTTAAGTTTTTGCATTCTAAAGGCAGATCAAGGAATATCTGATATATTACTTTTCTATATAAAAAAAACAACAAACCTTGATACAATGATTACTATAATGATAAATCTCTGATACATTGATTAATTATGGTACATGTAAAAACTTTCATATATCAATTACACTTACTGTGGTAAAAGCTCTCGTGCATTGATTTACTAGAGTAAAAACATTACTTTATCATGGTAAAAACATTGATTTTTACGAGCGAATACGTAATTTCCGGCTTCATATGCATTTTTGCACGCCGGTCTGATATATGATATGGATTTTCGGACCGGTCGTTGATATTGGATATTGTGACGCCACCCGTATCACGCAGTGCAGGATCTGCATAATCATTACCATCTAAATGATAAAAGTTAAAAAAAACAAAAAAAAAACAAGCAACGATTACTTTTTTATGATTAAAGATATTCAATGAATACATGTACCGGTATTTGACATAAGATAGCAATCTAAATAGATTGTTTCAATTCTTTATAGTTTAATATTACTATTTGCTAAAATGCATTGAACGTTTTGACTAACTCTGTCAATTCTCTAAGTTCTCCAATTCTACTCGCTAACGATTTCAACGTCCTCTCTCCCATTTTTATCGTTCTTCGTTTATTTACAAAATTATACCGTTTGCTTCCAAGCGGAAAAATTCTGAGGTACTCCGAATGAAAACTACAGACGTACGATAAGGAGTGAAATGAAGGGAAAATAGAGGGTGCTGATACAGGGTGTGTGATAAAGGGCGTGTGCCTGTGTTCATATCAGAGATGCAGAAATCCTGTATTACATAACAAATATATAATAAATATAATATTATTACTACAGTAACTTGATCCAAAGAGTCGGATCACGTCGAGTTGACAGGCGCGGATCATCAGATCACACGAGACGCGAAGCGTCGAGTTTGATCTGATGATCCGCGCCTGTCAACGAGACGTGATCCAACTCTTCGGATCAAGTTACTGTAGTAATGATAAATTTATTATATACCCCCTTCTGCATTTTAAATCCACATTTATAAGATGATAAATGTAATCCAAATTATCAAATACACAGACATACCATGAAATTATGTTTTGTGTACGTAGTTTTGTTTTGTGACACGGTCAATATTTTCGACAAATAACGTTGCGTTGATGCATTGTGACGTCATTGTGACGGCATCAGTTTCAGAGGATACTGATACGGAATCAGAAAACCACAGTGTGGTGATCCGGAAAACCGGATCACACGCTGTGAAATCCACAGTATCAGAGAACGATACACTGATGGGTATATAATAAAAGTTTGTATCATGGAAAAATCAATGTATCAAGGTTTTCCTGTAGTAAAACAAAGTATCAGAGATTTAACCATACATGTAGTTAATAAATACATCAAACTAATTTAATCAAGTTTTTACCATAATGGTAAATCAATTATCAAAGTTTTACCATAGTGAATCAATGTATCAAGGATTTTACCAAATACGTTAGGCATTTATGAATTAGTCCTTGATCTATCTTTAAAATGCACTAAATAAACCCTCATGATATCAACAGAATAGCACGGTGTAGAATCAGCCCTCAAACCCCATATCAGATACCCACCACCACCACCCCTTAAAATCACGATACTGTAATACTGTATTTATACAAGATTTATTAACAAGTATGAAAACGTGCAGTATATGATAAATAGAATATTACATGTTAAAATTCATATCATATGTGATACTAATAGAATCCTTCATTAGTACGAGTGTTGGATAGGGAAATTCCACCGAGGGGACAAGATTCGCAGTCTAGGACGAGGCTTTGCCGAGTCCAAGACAGCGAATCTTGTTCCAGAGGTGGAATTTCCCTATCCCACACGAGTAAATAATGAAGGATTATTTTTCTCACATTTTACCTACAGTTTAGTGCATAAATTTAGGAGCTTTGAGAAAATTCTAAATTATCAAAATCCTCATTTGAACTTCGATGCAAAAACTAATTAGATAGGCAGAAAGAGCATACCCGAAAATGGTTTACACTGTAAGTGTAAACTAAAAAACCCAAGGTTGTCCAACGGAAAGCTATATACATTAAAATTTAAAGATAACAATACAAAATATTTTTGCTTCACCGTGTAACGTAAATCTTCACCGTGTAACGTAAATTATAGAAAATATATGACGTCACAATCAAATGACGTCGCAGCAGTGTGAGACAGAAAAATCTCACATGGCTGTCTCACATGGGTAAAGTCTATCTCACACTGGTGATAATGTGATACATATATTGTCCCACATTCTCTGTGTTTGCCCTGTTCTCGACTTTGTATTATTTATAGGATTTACAAAATTGATGACTGTTCCAAAAACTAAGTTAAGCTATACAATTCAGTCGTATCTTTTCTTTGATATTCTAGAATTTTCTCTGACTAAATGAACATCATGTCTTTTCAGAGGTAAAAGACAAAAAAGAGGTTCAACATCGCACTGAGTAAATTCATCAGTTTGTGATTGAAATTTGACCTTCCCATCTAGTAGTGCTGTTCTAGCTGCAATAGTGTAGCCCTCTTTGATTTTTTTTTTTTAGGGAGAGGGCTACAACTCCTTAGGATCTCCGTAATGGTGCAAATGCGGGAGTGATTCACTCCCGTAACATTTGCGCTCATTCTAAACATTTCCTGACTTTCTTTACGTAAATAAAATGATATTCTATGTTTCTTAGTCAATATATAAATTTACAACCTGCAACTTAAGATTTGTGAGGCTCTATTCTACCGTTTTCAACAATTTTGATAAATTCCAATTTCTCGATTCATATTTGTGCGCCATGTTTGATGTACTGAAGTATAAACTTCCGATTGTCAAGTCATTTGCATATGCCATATAAGGTAGTATTTACATCAATGGACAAGTATGGAGGCGAAAGCTATTTCGTCGGTATTGAAAAGGTTTGAATTTAATATCAAGTTAAAAACCGAACAGCAGAGTGTAAATTCTTTCTGCAACAATATGATTTTCCTTTCTTTGTCGAAGTGGCTCGAGTAACTACATTTTCGCGCTGATTGTCAATGTTTAGGTTTTTCATTAGATCCACCTACGAGATCTCGCGATAACAAACATGGCGGAGCAGACGAAGAATTTTGCATGCTGTACATTATATTTAATGAAAAACACCTTTATTAGACATGCCCGAGCACAAAGTTGGTACTCCTTTTGGTGTAAACAACATTTGGGACTAATACACAGAGTTTATTATCGGTTATTCATAAAATTATTTTGCACCATTACGGAGATCCTATGGAATTGTAGCCCTATCCCGAAAACGTCAGAATTAAAAAAAAAATGGATAGGGCTACATTATTGCAGCTAGTGCTGTTCTGAAGATTGGAAACTGAGAATAGAGTTAAGTCACGATTTTAATGACTTATACCTAAGATTTATCTAGCGCAGATGTTTAAAAGGATCTGTAATTTACAAAACGAATCAAATATGAAGTTTTGCTACGTATTATAGGGATTCAACAGTCTCGATTAAAGTCAGCATTTCTCAAATTCTATGGCAATTATAACGATCTACTTTGCCAATACAATCAATCATTGAGTCAAATGCTATCTGACGTGTTTCATAACGATTGTTAGGCCGTTCTTGACACACTGATTTTGACTACGGATAACTCCGTTTCCTGATCAAGATAGGGCTCACGGCGGGTGTGACCGGTCGACAGGGGATGTTTACTCCTCCTAGGCACCTGATCCAACCTCTGGTACATGTATGTCTAGAGGTCCGTGTTTGCCCAACTCTTTATGTTGTATTCTTTATTTTCCTTGGATATAATGTTAGCATAAAATATCAAACACAAAATAGTAGAGTTTGTATAGTTTTAGTCATGGTTTTAATTGACTTCATTCCCTATGCAGATATGAACTATTCTCTTCGTCAAATAGCTATTATTCTATAATTCGATAGATAAAGGTGAATAACGACAATTAACTTCTTGTGTTATTACTAATTACATATTGAATTTTCATATCATATATGTAGGTAATATATTTGGCCGTCGTGAATGAATTCAATCTGTGAAGTGATTAATCCTGACATTTTTACACACTAATTTTGACTACCAGTGGCGAATTTAGGGGGGGGGGGGCGCAGCCGGCGCCCCCTCTAAAATTTTCAAATTTAAAGTAATTCGTGGCATCTTAGTTAGAAAAATGTACTAAACGATAAAAGAAGCAACGATTTCTTCCACTCCCGGAGAAATAAATGACAAAATCTTTTGATTCCTTGAATTACTTTATTGGGAGAACTTAATTTTTTCCAAAAGCATTACAATTTGCGTCATTTTACTAATTTCATCTTATAAAAATGATAGAAAATAGTACAAATGACTTAAATAGTAGACATATTTCAAGCCCTATAAAATCTGTAAAATCCAGGAACTTCCGGGGGCTTTGCCCCCTGGGCCCCCGTCAGAACTTCGACCCAGACCCCCTGCCTCATAAAGTGACCCCCCCCCCCCCCCCCCCCGTAACCACAATTCCTGGATCCGCCCCTGACTACGGATTACTCCGTTTACCTGATCAATATTTGGCGAGTGAAATGTTGGTGGAAAGCTATCCAACCGCTAAAACAAGTCAAAATTATCAACCCATGGAAAAAAAAACAACCCGCTATTAGGGTATATCCATTTAGCTTAAAGATGCCAGGCAAGGATTCTTAGTTTAGATATTTTACTGTGATGATTTTTTACACCTCGTCATAAAACACCTGACAATTTCATACTATAATAATAGATCGATCCTTGCTAAAAGCATCCAATGAGACAAATTCAAATACAGATAAGTGGGAGGAGTTAATTCAGAGGTGGGAGGAGTTAATTTAGAAGTGGGAGGAGCTGATATCTAGATTTCTTCGCCCGATCCGTGTCACTCAAAGTACGTGGACGTTATAGCCATTAGAAGTAAAAAAAAAAAAAAAAATTAAAAAAAACCTTAACCAACCACTGCTCTGTTAACCAATCACTGCTCTCAAAATTATGTTTGAAGAAATAAATAAGAGGGGCAGCTTCACTGTTCGTATACAAGGATCACAATGCGCTGTTTAGAGGTAAAGTTTTTCAGCAGAACTTGAAATTAATTGAATTTTATTTCTTGCATACATTTATTCCCATATTAGAAAATTTATTTATTTATTCAGATATTTCATAATATACTGAAATCTGCTAAAACACTTTTTGGAAAACTAATCTAGGCGGAAATATTTTATTGTCCACAGCACATATACGCAAGTATATTTTGTAATATGTGTTTCCCGCCTGATAATCTGTACCTGGGCATGTACCCTAATTACATTTGGTTTCTACAATTAGATCTGTTTTGCTGCCGTTTTGTTGATTGCTATCTTTAATGGAGTGGATACGAAATTAACATTTGGACTTCCGACCGGAGATAACACTATTTTTGGGGTGGATACGAGACAGAAATGTCCAAATATGACCGAAGGTAACAACATTTTCTGAGAGAGCAAGGGAGGTTATATTTCTTGAAAATATTGAAACAACAAAAATAAAATTCTACAAAGAGATGATTTTCAAATGCTTACTGTAGGTTATATTGTTTTATAATACTAGCGTGATTTGAATCCTTATCACTAGTTGATATGAACTGAACTAGAATGTATAATCAGAATGTTAAAACGAAATAATTCCGATGTTATTTATTACAATTGTTTTGATTGGACAAAAATAAATCTAAACGAGAATTTACACATCAATAAATCCAAAAACACTATGTATACATACGCGCCAGAAAACAAATAACATAGTGCGGGAACGAATTGGAATTATAAGAATCAAACATTTTTTTGAAGAATTTATTGATGCGTAAACTCTGGACATTCTACTCACAAACTTAGCATACAAGTGCTTCGCACTTTTATTTAGCTTGTGAGTAAAATGTCCAGAGTTTACACATCGATGAATTCTTCAAAAAGAATGTTTACATGTAATCCTATAAACAATGCATTTTGTGATTTAAACCAAATATGTATCTGTACATGTAAATTGTCTGACATAATTTCATCAGCAGCTTATTAAACCTCTTGTATGTTTTGAACATATTTTATTGATCAAATTAAAAGGACTGGGAACAAGTGCTAACAACTTGCAAATCCCTATCCTAAAAATATTACAATATGTTATGCAAGATAATATGTACAATAATTAGATGAATCTACAAGTTTCATCTATGAATTATGAACAGCTGAAAAACTATTTATATTACCGGGTAGGTTGCAGAGGCAAATTAACATCACCGCATGATAACAGTTTTGTATCAATATTGACCAAGTCAAGCATAAAAAAGCGATTAAAAGATTATTTATAGCTATAGGGTAATTTTTACGGTATCAGAAGAACTCGTACCCAAGAGAACTCATACCCAGGAGAACTCGTACTAAAAAATTTGGGTACGAGTTCTTCAAGCGTAAGAGAAGTCGTACCCTTCAATATCTGGGTAAGATTTATCCTGGAATATCATTGAGGTAGTCGGGGGTGTTACCGTTGCAAATTTGTTCATGATATATATATATATATATATATATATATATATATATATATATATATTGTATACTTTTTGTGATCTGTGAGATAATTAGCTTTTAAGACCATTATGCCATACTCTATCAGATGCTATTGATATCATAGGTCACAAAATATCACACAACACTTAAAATCAATAGAATAGATCGTCGAAAATAATTATATACATGTCTGAAAATGATTCTCTATACAATTTTAAGAACTCATGATAGTAGCGAGACAGACCTATAATTAGATACTAATGACGGAGCTTCCTCTTTAAAAAGGGAAATGACGTAAACAAGTTTCCAAGCGCCATCGTTATTATTAATGAAATATTTATATTACAATTTGATATTAAATGATTCTTTCATCAACTTCCAATATAACTTATTACTATCTTTATTCGAATCGTCTTAGTAGGTTTCAATACTGTCATAATCATTTGATATGGTGTTTTTTTTTTATATTGTTCACCGAATTACGAACTTTTCTATAAGCGGATCAATCAGAGTCCTGATTTCCGTACCATTAAATCATACCATGGTTATCTCGTGGGGAGGGGGGACTGTTATAGTTTGTTAAGGTATACCTTGACGAACACAAGAAAGAAATTCGGATGTAAAATTTTCCGTTGCCATCTCTAAAGTTTCTGCTCCGTTGATAATATTTGCCCATTTAGAATTTGGGATTATAGAATTGAGTTTTATAAAGTCAGTATTTTTATAAACCCATAATTTACGCGTGTATCCGCAATTGTAATTCATATTCTAAATAAGCGAGATGTATGTGGCACTATGATCACTGATCATCCATTCCATTCTTAATATACCCGCGTCACACGATTGCATCTCTGTAGAAATCAGTATTGGGTCAATCAGCGCGTGGTATCGTGTAACGATGGTTATATTCTTTACCAGATTATGTGTTGAAATAATTTCATGGATAATGTACAATGTACGAAAATCTACATTTAAATCGCCCACTATCATTATTTTGTCGGAGTAAACGTTAACTTTAGCCAAACCACTGAGATTTGATAGATTTTTTAAATTATATTTGTACGAGCTCTTTTGTGACTCGTTCCTCTCTTGTGACTGACCACTTACAACCAAGTGCACGTGACTGCTAACCAAATGCTCTGCCTAACAACTTTTTGAACATAGCAAAACAACAACAACAAAAAAAAAACACCCCAAAACGAGAAAAGAACAATAGTCTACATACTATTGGCTTAAATTTCAAATGAGTGTACGGGGGTCCCATGTCGCGAAAGGCTTTGGAACCCGAAATAACCCTCACTGCTACGGCCTTAAGTGCTAAATATACACTATACACTGCCCACCATAAATGTGTATATACTTATCAAAATAAGTTTCTTGCTCATGAAAGAAAAATGGTTACATCATAGATGCAGATCTTTTGATGGAAAATACATAACCCTTACATATAAATAGAAGACGGTAGGCTTTCAACTTTTTATATCCTTATCTTTTGTTAAAATACACATGTACCTGATTTTCCAAATTTTTTAACTCTTTAAAAAAAGAAGATAATACTTGAAACCATTTCAAATTAATTACTAATACATATAATTGTGTGTATTTGATGTGTACTTTTATAAGATCTTATATAAATATGGGAGGTTATCGATGAATTTGAAACTGAAATTATTGTGTTGGGCATAAAGGTGAGTTGTTGGTTTGTCTTTAATATCTATTTTCAATAAAATATCTAAGTATAAAGAAGAAGTGAACGACTCTGTGGTATCTTTTATTTCGAATTCACTGAAATATATCAAATCGACAAATGAAAGGAAACAATTATTATTAATAGATATTAAGCCGTCAATCTATTTTAATATCGAATTGAAGGTCACAGCAGGATATATTTTTTCATGTAGAAGCTTTTGAATGAAAGGTGAAGATAAGGAACAGTGATCATTCTCATAATTCCTGTAAGTAATACAAAATAGAGAGTTAGGCAAACACGGACCCCTGGATATACCAAAGGTGGGATCGAATACCTAGGAAAAGTAAGCATCACTTGTCGACCGGTCATTTTGCCTTAAAAGAATATAAAAAAGAGGTCAGCTAAGAAAAGAATATATTTCGTGCCCATGGGAATTCCAAAGGCCTGTTGGAAGACCTGATCATCGAAGACTACGACGATATTGTCAATGAGGAACTCTAGCATCATTTTAATATCATCGTCAGAGTGCTTTTGTGTAGAATCAGAGTAGTGTATAACAAAAACAATTTTTGGATGACTGAACACAAGACATGAATACTCCTGTTTTCCGTTTTTCTTTTAAAGATGGAGCTCTCTACGATTCCAACAATGCTACTATGTTGTCCACCATACTCTTCCACTTCTACTTCCCTCCAGATAAATACTGTCGGATTAAGAAGTTGTGCAAAAACGGCGGGGTTTGTGTTATATCTGCAATACCTGGTATGAATTGGGGATGCAAGTGCCCGATGGGATTTTATGGAAAACAATGCGATAGTAAGTTTATTTTGCTATATTCATTTCCGATACACATCTTATTTACTAACTAACAAGTAACATCTAGTTATGGGAAGTTGTTTTCCTATCCCAGAACAGACGTAAATATAATGAGCTAATGTTTGCAATTTTCATGATTTTGTCATGAAGAAATTACTATGGTTTTCCGAATCAGTGAATAGAAGTTCCTTTATAAAAGTAAAAGGTAAAGATCAATCTACAGGATGCAAAACCCACCCAGGCCAAACACTGATCCTACACCAAAGATCCCTGGATACACCGGAGGTGGGATCAAGTGCTTAGGAGGGGTAAACATCCCCTGTCAACCGGTCACACCCCCATGGGCCTTCTATCCTGATCAGGCATATCAAATAATGTCTATTTATTGGATTTATTAGTGTATAACAAGTCCTTAATGCAAGATGATGTGTGCATAGATGCATTGATATCATTCGCGGGTACGTGAAGGCAGGTTATGGGAATATTTACCAAGATGATTTCCGCGAAACAATGTGACGTCATAATTGAAATAGATATATCGCTAAGTGTACGAATTTAATTGCGATGTTATTTTCATGTAAGTTTAATTCATACGTAACATAAACCATGCGATCCCGAAGATAAAAAGAAATACAGAATGTTTTAATGCTGTCGTGAAATTCGTGTCTGATCAACACGAATATAAACTGATGACGTCGTAACTACATCGATTGACGATGACGTGATATGTCATATAACTATCGACATAATATGGAGTATTTAAATATATACCATAAAATAAATATTGTTTTTAAAGAATTGAGAATTTGTCAATATTATAATGGTATGTTGAGTTTGTTTTCATTGACAATGTCGTTCAACGGAAAACGATTCCGTTTAGCATGTCGGTTCGGTTCGTTTTCCTCCAGATACCACCGCGGTGGCCTAGAGGTTAGAACGTTCGACCCACATGCGGAAGTAACAGTTACATCGCCAAACGCTGGGCATCAGGTGTGAATGTCACGGGTCCTCGGAGATGACCTTAAAAACGGATGTCCCGTGTCACAGTAAGTGTGACATGCTAGAGAACCCTCACTGCTCAATGGCCGTAAGGGCCGAGTATATGCCTAAATTTGAAGCCCTTCATCGGTCTTGGTGACGATTTATATGAGTGAAAAATTCTTGGAATATACAGTCAATCAAACAATCGTTTTCCTCCGTCACCCACTAAAAGAAAACAGCAAAGTAAATATAACATTACGCTGTGTTGAATTTTTTTCATTGACAATTTCGTTCAATGGAAAATGATTCCATTTCATTTTCCTCCGTTATACACTAAACTAAACAGCAAAAGTAAATATAACATTACCCTGTGTACTTTTACAACCTTTTCAAACACTGGATGAAAGACTGTAAACTAATGTTTTTTGCTAGAATCGCCTCTTTTAACGAAGACTGCAGAACAGCAGTTTTAAAGAGTAAAACACGGAATTGGTATCTTGTTTCGATGAAAGGTGAAGATAACGAACAGTGATCAATCTCATAACTCCTATAAAGGTGAAGATAACGAACAGTGATCAATCTCATAACTCCTATAAAGGTGAAGATAACGAACAGTGATCAATCTCATAACTCCTATAAAGGTGAAGGTAATGAACAGTGATCAATCTCATAACTCCTATAAAGGTGAAGATAACGAACAGTGATCAATCTCACAACTCCTATAAAGGTGAAGATAACGAACAGTGATCAATCTTATAACTCCTATAAAGGTGAAGATAACGAACAGTGATCAATCTCACAACTCCTATAAAGGTGAAGATAATGAACAGTGATCAATCTCATAACTCCTATAAAGGTGAAGATAACGAACATTGATCAATCTCATAACTGATATAAAGGTGAAGATAACGAACAGTGATCAATCTCATAACTGATATAAAGGTGAAGATAACGAACAGTGATCAATCTCATAACTCCTATAAAGGTGAAGATAACGAACAGTGATCAATCTCATAACTCCAATAAAGGTGAAGATAACGAACAGTGATCGATCTCATAACTCCTATAAAGGTGAAGATAACGAACAGTGATCGATCTCATAACTTCTATAAGTAATACAAAATATAGAGTTGGGAAAAAATGGACTTCTGGATATGCCAAAGGTGGGATCATGTGCATAGGAGGAGTACGCATTCCCTGTTAACCGGTCACACCTGCCGTAAGCCCTATATCTTGATCAAGTAAAGGGAGTTATCCGTAGTCGTAGTCAAAATAAATGTGCAAAGAACGGCTTAACAATCAGTATGAAACTCGTCAGACAGCATTTGACCTAATGATAGGTTGTATAGGCACACTAGATTGTTATAACGACCAATATATTTAACAACCATTTCTTACTGAACGCGGTAGGACTCTAACAGGACGTTTGTTAAATGTTTGGGTGTTATACCGTCATTAATGACCAATCGTAATACTCTAGGATAGCGTTATACCTTTTCATGTTTATAAAAGTATATTCGTGACGTAATAATAACATCCGAATAATGAGCCCGTGGGAACCCAGATTGCAATAGGTCCTCAGTACCTCTTGCTTGTCTTAAGAGAATTTTTCACTCATATTGCCGGTGAAGGGCTGCAAAACACATAAATAACAATGGCCTTTTGGCGATGCCTTCGTGAAAAAATACGTTTCAAAAAAAGCAGTACTAATGCTAGTCTTGCGACAAGTTCTTCCTCTTGTGTGGTTACCAATCATCAGTCCGTTTTTAATGACATCAAAATCTTTTTCATATTTTCCATATTATTGATATTTTCTTAAGCTGTCATAAAAGAATATAGGATGTTTTCCAGACAAACCTTATTAATGTTTTTACTACTCAAACTATTCGCCTTTTTATTACAGGTACAGACCCAAAGACAGAACAGTGTGGTAAGCAATATCATTAGGGAATTTTAATCCAAACGTAAAAAAAAAAATGGGAGTGAATGGTAAATACCAGTGAGGAAATAACGGTAATAATCGGAGAACAAGCGACAGGTGGCTAGAAGAATCGTGTATTGACAAATGGCAATATATTGTGAATATGATAGCGTGGAATAGTTGATTGTATCAATATGAAGGGAACATGATGAAGACGCGACAGTGAGGCTATACGTTTATCAAAGCGAGATTATACGTTTCTCAGAGTGAGGCTATACGTTTCTCAGATTGAGGCTATACATTTATCAGAGTGAGACTATACGTTTCACGGAGTGAATCTATATATTTATCAAAATGAAGCAAAGTCAAAATCGTTTACACAACCAATGGAACGAATGATTAAGTTGTCATCTATATTGGAGAACATTCGAGAACGCTCTATCAAAGCGCAACTGGCTTAGATGTCTTTTTCATTTAAATTGTGTCTTTTTGACTCAGTTTCACGATACAAAGAAATTTCATATATTTCATTTTTGTGAATCACTGGTGAAGGTTAAATTATACGGTTGAATAACTTATTCTTTCACGATTTATAGATTCATTCTATGAATATGCACCTTTCATGGTGTTTGGTCTTCTCGAAGCACCGGGTCTTATCCAAACTGTGTTTAGTAAACCTTTACTTTTGAATTTGAGGAATTGGGAAGACATTTCTTTTTCATAAAACAATTTCTAGTTAATATCATTTTCATCAACAAATACCTTTAGTTCTTGGTGTCGACTATCCGTAAGTTTTGATTCCTCTAGCTCTGATAATGGTTATTGGTATGTCAGGTGAGGTCTGAATTCATGGTAATTCTGAAGCCAATAGTCTTACAAAACTATTGCATTGGGGGTAGAAAACACCAAGTGAATCAGACGTCAAATCGAACATGAATTCAAGAATACACTGTTCATCAACGGTTTTACATGTATTTTAGTAACCGAGAACTAAAAACGAGATATTTAGTCCGCGTGTACTGCTTCTCGCGAAATCAAGCGATAACAAATTCCTTGTGAGTCTACAGTACTGCTAAATAAAGATACAAAAACCAATGCCTCTTTTTTAAAGCATCAATATAGGTAATTTGAATTGTAATAACTAATTCATTATTTCTTTCAGAGTTAGGGTTAGTACAGAAATAACGGAACATGTGGATCCGTCCTAACAACGTTCTCGTGGTATGTGTTTTAGCTATGTGTGTTATGATGTGTGAAGGTATACGATTCAGCTGTGTGTACTATGGCGTGTGAAGGTATGCATTTTAGCTATATGTGGTATGACATGTGAAGGTATGCTTTTTAGATATGTGTGCTATGACGTGTGAAGGTATGTGTTATAGCTGTGTGTACTATGGCGTGTGAAGGTATGCGTTTAGTTATGTGTGCTATGACATGTGAAGGTATATGTTTTAGCTATGTGTGCTATGATGTGTGAAGATATGCGTTTTAGCTATGTGTGTTATTATGTGTGAAAATATGCGTTTTAGCTATGAGTTATATGACGTGTGAAGGTGTGTGTTTTGGAGCTATTACGGACTTCATTTTATGAATTGGGGTAAGAAATTCATTTTAGAAATGATATTTTATGCTGCACATTCTATTTGATAGCTTGTTGCAATGCTCAAACACTCTGTGTAGTCGTATAGTGTCAGGGCCCAGCTAAAAGTCAACCAAAAAATAATAGGCATTTTTCCGAGTTCATTTCTGCATATCTTGGAAAGTATACGGAATTTCGAGATGAACTTTGGTAGTAATGTAGATTGATTATGTATGAATAAATTAAAATACAAAGTAGAATTTTATATCAATTAATTTATTGTTTTTACATCGGCTAACATGGGTACCCTATATTTAGAGTTCTATACCTAGTAAATTCGACCCCCAAGCGATGCAATTGCCTGTGATCCACCCTCAATAATATACAGCCATGTATTTAAATCATGTTATTTTGTTTTGTAGATTTGAAAGATTTGGAGGAAAAGAAACTGAAATGAAATTATGTACTGTATACATATAATGAACTGCTCTTGTGAGTTTTTCTGTTCCTATTTACGTGTTGTTATTATTTTATTGATGATCTATGCTTGTTTGAGTGTAACGAGGAAGAACTCTCTCTCTCTCTCATCTCTCTCTCTCTCTCTCTCTCTCTCTCTCTCTCTCTCTCTCTCACACACACACACATACACAGGCACACCTAAAGTTAAAAGAACGAAACTACATGTATTTTTTGCCTAGCGTTAATTTAGGATAACGAAAAATTATAAGATATATCAGTAATTTACATACTAATCTATTAGCTAACAAAATCTAAAAAGAGGAGGCTAAATGAAGAATTGGAATCTCATTCATTTATATTCATGTTTTAAGCATCGGGATCAGGATGTATTTGTTTCATATTCATGTTCATCTTGCAGAACGACAATTTGTACCCAATCTCTCACCAGAGGGTGTATTACGCTGCGCTACAATACCTCTGTCAACGTCTGAATGTCAAGATTCTTGGCAAAACTTATTTCTACCTATTGCATAATAAAGTAAGTTCACAAAAACAACGAATTCCATGATTATTCTAGTATTATTGGATGAATGAGTATTTATATAAAACCTTTTAATTCGCTCAGGTGTCTCATATTTACCAGCTTTTGCGTTTATAAAATTCAGACAAGTGTTTGATTTGCTTAGATATGATCATTACAGTTTGATATGCTAAGTTAGTTTTAGTACGTTTTGATATGATTTTTAGACGTTGACAGAGGTATTAGTGGAGCGTTGCGGGAACGATAACTCTGGGTAGAGATTGAATTCGTACCCTCAAGTAAAACCCGGGGTCACCCGAAAGTAGTTCGAATAAATGCGCGTTACGATAAAATACAAGTGACATCTTTTCTGTTAGAAAAGGGTGAATGTGCCTACTTTCTGCATGGCTGTCATTGTCGAAGCACAAATCTTTTGACATCTAGACTTGCTCCAATTTACATTCTATTATGAATCCTTACTTTTCTGTGATTTCCTTATGTTTATGAATATCGCCATTATCATTTTATACGTCCAGAGGGGATCTTGGTTGGAATAGGTCCTCATTACACCTTGTTTGTCGTAAGAGGCGTCTAAATGGGGTGGTCCGTCGGAGACTCCGTGTCAAAGTAGATGTTGCATGATAAAGATCCCTCCCTGCTCAAAGGCCGTAAGCGAATATCATTGGCCTAAATTTTGCAGCCCTTCACCGACAATGGTGACGTCTCCACATTAGTTAAAAATTCTCTAGAGGGACGTTAAACAATATGCAATCAATCAGTCATTCAATAAAAGGTATGCTTTAGTGGGACCATATCAATATAGGGAAATTGTTCCCAACCATTCTACAAAGGTTAACCGTGGTCACCATTATCGTATGATAATATCATAAGGGTTACCACTGGTCACCCATTGATGTACAGGTAATAGTCAAATAAGGATTACCTCAGGTCACCTGTTGATGTAATGGTATAGGGCATGGTCGTATAAGAGTTACCTCGGCCATATCAAGGTTACTTCTGGTCACCCATTGATGTAGTGGTTATATAAGGGTTAACTCTGGTCACCTATTAATGTAATGGTCATATAAGGATTAACTCTGGTCATCTATTGATGTAATGGTCATATAAGGATTACCTTTGGTCACCTATTAATGTAATGGTCATATAAGGATTAACTCTGGTCACCCATTGATGTAATTGTCATATAAAGGTTACCTTTGGTCACCCATTGATGTAATGGTCATATAAAGGTTAACTCTGATCACCCATTGATGTAGTGGTTATATAAGGATTACCTTTGGTCACCTATTAATGTAATGGTCATATAAGGGTTAACTCTGGTCACCCATTGATGTAATGGTCATATAAAGGTTATTTCTGATCACCCATCAATGTAGTGGTCATATAAGGGTTACCTTTGGTCACCTATTGATGTAATGGTCATATAAAGGTTACTTCTGGTCACACATTGATGTAGTGGTCATACAAGGATTAACTCTGGTCATCTATTGATGTAATGGCTATGTAAGGGTTAACTCTGGTCACCTATTGATGTAATAGTCATATAAAGGTTACTTCTGATCACTATAGATATAAAAAAATCATAGAAGGTAACCGTTGATAACCCGTACAAGCAGTGGGTATAGGAGGGTTTCCTCTGGTCATCCATTGATGAAATGGTCAGATAAGAGTTACCTCAGTGTATGGATGACCCTAGGTCACCCCTGTTTATATCTACTTCTATTTTAGATACATAGCCAAGTAACAGGTAGAGTGACCACATGACCAATCTCCTGCTATGTCCGAAATTCATACTTTCCGTTATCTCTTGTATATATCTTACAGACACACCTTATATATGCTAAATATTACAACAATTCTAATGAACAATTACAAAGTCAAAACATAACAGAATTAAGACAAAATACCAATGCACTATCTGAACAAAATTTTGGACAACCCTTACCTGAGGTTTGGTAAAAACCATTAGATAAGAAGATTTACAAACGCATAGACAACTGATTAAAAATGCTCTTTTTATTCATTGGATCAGGTGAGCTAAACCTTTCACCTTGGCACTGTTGTAGCATAAAAAGATATGATCCATAGTAACACAATTTTCATGTTCGAAATCAGAAGTGACCAGGAGCCCCTCCCCCTCCCCAGGGGTGCAACATTATCTTATAATTACCTATAAATAAATTGCTAATAAGTATAAGGATGGTATTCCGAGTTTGATTTCAATGCACTGTATTTGATATAAGCTAGGTTCATATCACATTCTCGTATTTTGGGGGAAATCTGGGTGAAGCAGATAACAGTGAATTACTACATGTATATTTAAAATTACACTTTTTTGCCTAGAAATGAAGACATGTAAATTCGATTCATGTTCTTTATGTTCTCTTTCGCTTCGCCGAAAATAAATCATTTCCTGTTCTATTATCCAAAATCATAATCAAACAAATATTGTAGGTAGCAGCAATGTTAGCTAACCTTATTCACGCATGTCCAAAAAAAAAAAACCGCCAAAAACACCGCATGTTTTTTTTGTTTTTTTAAAATCTGTGTAAATGGTAAAAGGTGACAAGATAACAGCTGTAGATGCATGTGAACTTCCGGACATGTTGAAAGGAATCATATTTTCAAATTGAATATATAAAACTGCAAGGTAAAACTCATCCACAAATTACAGTATACAATGAAGCTAATTTAAGATTCGAACACGACTTTAAATACCCCAATGACCAAATAACTACGAGGAATAAAGTAGATCCCGAGAGAGATTGAAATGTACAAATACGCTCTGTGAGTGAAAGTGTAGTACTGGCGGAATCGCTCAGGAAGAACAAACACATACACCGAGAACAGAGATTGATTGATTGTATATTGTTTAACATCCCTCTCGAGAATTTTCCATTCACATGGAGACGTCATCATTGACGGTGAAGGGCTGCAAAATTTAGGCATATTATCGGCGCTTACGGCCTTTGAGCAGGGATGAATCTTTATCGTGTCACACCTTCTGTGACACAGGACCTTGGTTTTTGCGGTCTCATCCGAAGGACCGCCCCATTTATTCGACTCTTACGACAAGCAAGGGGTACTGAGGCCCTATTATAACCCGGATCCCCACGTGATCCGAGAACAGAGAGAACGAGTTCAAAACCAAATACCAACTCTTTTTAATTTTATTTGAAAAATGAAAAGAAATATATTTATGTTCTCTTTCGCTTCGCTCAGCCGAATGTAGATTATTTCCTGTTCTATTATTCGACAACATTATCAAACAAATATTGTAGGTAGCGGCAATGTGAGCTAAAAATAAAAAATAAGCACACACACGCACACACACACAAGAAAAAACTAAATGTCTCTGAAGTGAAGTAAAATGAATTAATAGATTAACAACATCTAATTACAATCCCAAATTTTTGGACACAAAAAACCCCCTTATGCAAGGTGAAGATAACGAACAGTGATCAATCTCATAACTCCTACAAGCAATACAAAATAGATAGTTGGACACACCAGAGGTGGGATCAGGTGCCTAGGAGGAGCAAGCATCCCCTGTTGACCGGTCTGTCTTGTCTTTGCCGTAACCATCTTTTACTGTTTCACTTTCCCATCTTCCATGAACCTTAAAGAGACCATTGGAATATTAAAATTGGCTGCAGACGTAGCACTGATCCGGTCTGTGAATCTTCTACTTCTTCCAAACACTTCAAAATAAGCTCTCACACACATGTACGGGGAGGAATGGGCTTGTTAACTTTTGAAAGTATAAGGATTGTTTGATTTGAAATATCATTTATGACCTAAATATGAAATTATCTGAAACACTCGGAACATCGACCGCTCTAAAAAATCTGTTCAACATTGAACAGGAAACACTAATGAATTAGTAGTTCACCTAAGTAAATTCAGCTGACCTATTTCAATTTGCATACGTTCGTCATCGTCCATCGTGTGTTAGGAATTGAACATTTTTAGCTACTTCTTGATAACTAACATTCCAATTCTTTTCAAATTTGGCATAAAGCATCCTTGGGGACATAATTTGAAAATTTCAGAACTCCCTGGAGCCGTAGGGGCGATTCAGAAACTGCCAAAATGACAATTTTCCAAAACTCTTCTTCTTTACAATCGCACAGGTGTAAGAAAAACTAAATGCATAGTGATGTAGAGTAGGAACTTAACCTCTTCTTTGGTGCTATTGAAAATAAATTGAACTAAATGGGTGTTTAAAAAGAGCAGGTACATTGTAGTCCTTTACCAAAATTGTAAATTTTATGATCCCAGGAGTAAGGGTATCGGTAACAGGGTGGGCCAAAATGTTCAGTTATCAAATGTGTGAAAATTATAACTGCTTTAACTTCTTTTTGATAACTACCATTCCAAGTATTTTCAAATTTGGTATGAAGCATCTTTGGGACAAGGAGGTCATAATTTGTAACTTTCGGGACTCCTGTACCTCAGGGATCTGATGGGTGGGACAAAAATTGTAAAAATTGACCAATTTTCAAAAATCTTCTCTACAGTTGTATACCTCTAAGAAAAACTAAATGGTATTGATATAGAGCAGGAAGGCCTCTAACAAACGTGTAAATTTAACGATTCCAAAGATAGAGGTTCTGACTCCAGGGTGGGACCAAACATGGCACATGTATACATAGTGTATATGTGCACAACATGTAAATGATATCTGCTTTAATGCTATTGATACTAAATTGATAATAAATGGGTATTTTGAAGGAATATGTAGTCCTTTAACAAAATTATAAATTTCATGATTCTAAGGAGTAAGGGTTTGGTTTCAGGTGGAGCCAAAATTATTATAGTGAATATTGTCTTTATTATTTGAAGGTCTTCTTTACGTTTACTGATAGTTTGAAAACTAAATGCATATTTAGGAAAAGCAAAAATGAATGGACAAAAAAATTTGCAACTCCAGGGCTGTCACTCTAGGACGAGTCCAAATAAGTGATATCGTTTAATTATAATACATATAACAATGTATTATGTAAAGTCTTTCATCAGTATATGCAAATTTGAGGGCATTGAAGTTTTCAAAACACATCTTATTATATAGAAATTCATTTCAAAATTTTAATGTTGCTGAACATTAAAATTTAGCTTAAGTATTCAGAACATGACTGTTTACTACATGTTTAGCCCTTGGGACTAGTGATACTTTTAACTAGTACTCAGATGATTGATAAGGCCTGTAGGCCTCATGTTATTTGGTCTATGCAGTGTTGCCCCTTCTGTATACACCCATCTTCTCAAGTCGAGGGTTATTGATTCGTACGAGACAACTAATCAATAACCCTTGACCTGTGACGATGGTATACACCAGTCTTCGATTTTCTAGTTCAAATGTCTGCATGTGTAGAAAGAAGATGTATGTCATATCGTTTTATGTTACAACCCTCTGGCCTTGAAAAATCCGGCATCTACAAGGACACACAACAATCTAGTATGTCAATGAGACAAATCAGACAAGTTATTTTTCAATCTGGACACCGTTTGTATAATTATTAGGTGTAGTAGGTTCTTTTGTTTGTTTGAAAAAATAGCAAGGATACGAGAAGCTCCTTCTAAAATCATTTTTACAAGTTTGTCACTACAAGGAAAAGGCAACAGATTTTTTATTATGAAACCATTGTACTGCATAAAAAAAGAAATTGAGAATCGGAACAGATGAGTTACTCTCAAACAGATGGAAAATGGAGGCACTGTTGCAGGCATTACTGGAAGAATGTTAATGTGTGAAGAAAACACCAGTTTTGAACTTTAGAAAATAAGTTCTGTAATTACGCAGAGTTGATTTTGATTTTGAAGCGTTAATCAGATCTGGAATATACTTAGCTAGCAAAGCAATGTCCCTCTCATCATGACGTATTAATTCCGACCAGTGAGAATGGTTGAAAATATGAAAATAAAAAAATGACAAACGTAAGTGAAACAGTTTAGTCAATCGAAAGAACCAAAAAAAAAAGAAAAAAAAAACAGTTCATTATATTTATGTATTAAGTGTACATACCAGTTGATACAGTTGGACACATTTGGGTTTTCAGACTCCAATATGAAATACAACATTTACATAAGGCACTGGGTCAACTAACAGTACATATCTAGGCTCTCAGCCTCCAATACGAAATCTGACAATCACATAAGGCCCTGGACCAACAAAAGAGAGCAAAACCTCACGTCAGTTCACTCAATCATTACACCTAAGTCATCACTGCACAATAAACAGGGCTCTCAGCCAACAAGCATAGCTCTCAGCTATTAAAAAATAAAATATCTAAATGTGACTAAATCAAATCCTCACTGAAAAATATCTGATCAAAACTTAACACCAACGAAAACGCTGACTTAATATCATCCTGCTTTGAAAACATTTCTTGGTGTAACGTATTATACGAAATTAATCAGAAAATATTTAAATTTTTAGTCCGAGTTTCCTAACATCGTCCTAAAAAATACATTTATGTTTATCAGCTTCTATTACCCAAACTTTCTGCTCACTGTAGCTCGTATTTGCCGTCATTTATTGTCTTAGCAAAACATAAGAGTGATTGAATTTGAAAATTGTCATTTATTACTAATGCCAAATGACGAAAGAAATCTTCAACAGAAGATTCTGGGAGAAATCAGCTAAAACATTCTACATCAAAGTATCTGTAAAGCTAAATCACTTATAAGTGTGCCCCCCCCCCCCCCCCAAGACAAAATAACAAAAATCACGCTACGTTATAAGATGACAATTAAAAAAAATCATCAAAACAAACCCAGAGCAAAAAGATGGCGAACAAATAAGGCCACAAGATATTATTTTAAGAACGATATTTATTGGTATTGTTCTTGCCAAACCTTTTTTTCGCTCTAACTTCTGCTTGACGGAGTCTGCAACTTTCTTCCGAATTTTCTGCGACTGGATCGTCCATGTATCCTCTAGCCACATCCAACCAAATTTTAGAAGCTTTTTCTGTTATTTAATTCGAATAACAGCTTTGTTTATGACTTCTTTGGCATTCATTAATTCTGCATAGTCAATGAGTTTGTTAAAGTTTCCGAAATCAGATTGTAAATTACCTTAAATAATGTACCGTTCTCTGTGGTGCTCGACCTTGAATTCAACCACATTTTCTCTGACAGAAGAATTTCATGCATTGAATTCCTTGAAAAGTAACAGCCAAAACGGCGTCCAGCTTGAAGAAGAATAACTGGAAGGCCTAGGCGTTATATTTTACTTCTGATAATGAGGCTTGGCTTCCAGAGTCTTGTCTAATTCCAGCATGCTGAGAAGTAGTAGTCAATTGAGGCTCTCTGGTGTCCTAAAACTCACTTCTCGGACTGCCCGGGTTTCCAAGTGGAGACTTGTCGGAATCGAACATCGGAGAAACTTATCAGTCGTAGCTAATTTGTCGACTGGTATTTAAGATTCGAACACGACTTTAAATACCCCAATGACTAAATAACTAAAAGTGATAAAGTAGATCCCGAGAGAGAATTAAATATACAAATACGCTCTGTGCATGAAAGTATAATACTGACGGAATAGCTCAGGTAGAAGAAACGCACTAACCGAGAACAGAGAACGGGTTCAAAACCAGATACCACCTTTTTTATCTTATTTGATAAACGGAAAATTATATATGAAACACTTCTACTTATAGGATTTACAAAATTAATGTTTGTTCGTTATATTTACCATTTTGATTTTAAAAATTATGTTAAGCTGAACAATTTCTGTCTTATCTTTTCTTTGATATTCTAGAATTTTCTTTGACTAAATTAACCCCATGTCTTTTCAGAGGTAAAATTAAACAGACGAAAAGTAAGGTGCAACACCACCGTGAATAAATTCATCAGTTCGTGATTAAAATTTGACCTTTCCATCCAGTAGTGCTGTCCTGAAGACAGGACACTGAGAATAGGGTTAAGTCACGATTTCGATTACTTATATCTAAAATGTCTCTAGCATATAGGTTTCAAAGAATCCATATTTTTATAAAGAATCAAATATGAATATATCCTGAAAATTTTATTTGTTTATGAATATTATTTCAAAAGGTAGATGGAACTCGGATGTTGCCAGGATCTCTATTAATGCTGTTCTCGAGTTAGTACTCTTTTTAGGATTTACAGAATTGCTCACCGCTTGTTATATTTAGATTTTCATTCCTAAAACAACCTCCAGAAACTTATGTTAAGCTGTGCAATTTTAGTATCATCCTTTCTTTTCTATTGTAGAATTTTATCTGATTATATTCACCAATGTTTCTATTCTAGATTTTTTTCTGATCAAATTTATCCTTGCGTTTTCGAAGATAAACAATTAAAAACAAATAGTGCAACGTTCTAAAGTTTTCCAACGTTTTACTGTTCGTTATCTTCATTTTTCATAGGATATGTCGGAGAAAATTATTTTAGAGATATGTTTGATTCATCAAAATTCATGACAGTGTTTCTTTTATTTAGATTACTGGCGGACGAGTTATTTTTGTTAACATATTCCATACTGCTTAACTGATATAACTGAAATTATCTATTTTCCTTCCATATAATGCTAGCATAAATTATCAAACATTATTCTGGATTCGACATCTTATTTCTACAAACAGGGGGATGAATAACTTAGTACCTGGCTTTGAACTAACTACGTTCATTTCTTGTGGGGTTGATTATGTCAAATTACTCTTGAAATCCTTGAAAAACAACTTTTGGATAGATGTATTCAAAACCTGGATTGAACTACAAAATGCTTGTACAGAATCAAATACTACTGCAGATACACCTTTATTTTCATATGATTCATATTGGTGGGAAAACGTTTTTTAATAAACAACTCTTTGACAGTAACATTAGACACATAAATGATATTATTCAAGACGATGGTAGTTTTTTTTAGCTATGAAACTCTTTGTGATACTTATCCGAATGTGAAAATCAATTTCTTAAAATATGCAAGCATCATTCATGCAATAAATACTTGGATTAAAAAGTCTTCTAAAAACATAAGTTTTAAAAAGTTGGCAAATCCATTCACTATGTCAAATATATACAATGTACTGAAATGTAGAAATCCCAAATGCTTTTATGAACTTCCCAACAAACATTTCTTTGTGATAACAGGCAAATCAAGATGGAGTGAGCTCTTAGAAATAGATAATACTGAGTGGAAAATAATCCACAAAATACCTTTCATAATAACAAAAAATAGTAAACTTCAATGGCTCCAATATAGAATACATGTACTTAATAAAATATTAGCAACAAACTCATTTTTATTCAAAATTTTAAAAAAAAAGCGAACTCAAAAATGTGTACCTTTTGTCACAATGAAAAGGAAACAATAGAACATAGGCATCCTGGAGAAAAAACAAGGGTATACAAAATATCCTCATCCTTTGGTTAAAGTATTATATTTATATAGCAAGGTGTACAGAGAAAAATTTGAGTGTGCGTTTTGCAATATCATTTTTAAAGTTATTCTATGAAACACAAAAGATCATTTCTTATAAAAATGGTGATACTGAAAAATGTGATGCTCTTTGGAACAGATGGAACCAAATATTTTCATCTCTCTCTCTCTCTCTCTCTCTCTCTCTCTCTCTCTCTCTCTCTCTCTCTTTCTCTCTCTCTCTCTCTCTCTCTCTCTCTCTGAAAGAAATAAACACTTCTGTAATTCTATATTACATGTATATTATGAACATATACCATGAACTATTAAAAAAATAATAGAAAATAAAATTTAAAAGATTATCAAACACAAAATTTACCAAGTACGGGAGTTCGTATAATTTTTGTCCAAACGTCATGATCCCAATTCACTTCATTCCCTTGCAATTCATGATATTCTCTTCGTCAAAAAGGAGTCATTCCATAATCAGATAGAGAGAGGTAAGTAACGTCGGTTGACATCTTGTGTTATTACAAATCACAAATTGAATTTTCATATTATATATGCAGGTAATAAAGTTGGCACAATGGCCGTCGTGAACAAATTCAACAGTCTTTGAAGTGATTAATCATAACATCTTCTTGTTTATGTATCTGATGTATAACATATTGTATTTTTATTGCATCAAAATAATCCCACTACATTACACATCATGGATAAAATCCCCCCTGCCTGACGAATCTTGACAATTTACAGTATACAGATGTACACAGAGTGGGCGATATTTGGTGAATCACTGAACGAGATGTTTTCATGTTTATTTAGCAAATTGAACGCTTATGGTTATTTGAAAGAATTTCAAGGAAATCTCCTATCAATCTTATACACTTAAGTTTTGTATGTTGATATGCGTTCCACTAAAGAATATTTCACAAGCTATAATCATATGTGAAATTAAATACACTTTGATCCAAGCATGACACATAAGTTCAATTAGCGAGGTTCCCAATCAAATGCATCCTCCAACCCGTAGATTAAATGGAAAATCCATAGGCTAAAGCCTGTTCTGTAACTGGTGGTCGAAGTTTTGTAACAAGTGGTTGATGTTTTGAAACCAGTGGTCGGTGTTTTATAACCAATGGTTTATGTTTTGTAACAAGTGGTTGATGATTTGTAACCAGTGGTTAGTGTTTTGTAACCAGTGGTCGATGTTCTGTAACCGGTGGTTGATGTTTTGTAACCAGTGGTCGATGTTCTGTAACAGATGATCAATGTTTTGGAACCGGTGATCGATGTTTTGTAACAGGTCTTATATGAAAGCCACGCCCAGTAACTCTCAGATTGATGACATCGTGTTATCAAAATGAAATGCGTATATTTTTACATGTAAAAATAAAAATGTTTAACTTCGATTATCATCATTTAGAGAAAAATTCAAAAAAGTTATTAATCTTTAATTTTCCATAAAGAATGCAAAATAAGAGTACGTCAAACACGGACCCGTGGACATACTGGTCAAAAGCGAAGATAATTAACAGTGATCAATCTCACGAATCCCATAAAGATTGAAAAATTATGACTAGGACAAACATGGATGCCTGGACATACCAGAGGTTAGATAAGGTCATTTCCGCCGCGAACCTTATATCTTCATCAGGTAAACGGAGTAATCCGTCGGTAAAATTGATAGAGGTACATGTAAGGTTTTAACTGATTTCTACTTGAAAATGCAATGACAAACTAAATAAATTAATTTAATGAAAAGTGTAAATCACATTTTCAGAATATTAGCAAATCCACTGCGAGGTTCATGACGTTAGCTGATGAAAAAATAAAAATAACGAACAACGCTCAATCTGTATGATTCCCACAAAGAATACAAAACTAAGAGTAGGGTAAACACGGACCGTTTGACACACCAGAGGCAGAACCAGGCGCTTAGGAACCAGCACCCCGTTGTCCGACCACCCCCACCGCGAGCCCCACACCCCGATAAGGCAAACGGAGCTACACGAAACAAAATCAACACGCAAAGAACGGACCAATAACCGCCACGAAAAACACCAGACAGCGTCTGACCCAACACTTGATTGCATCCACAAACCGGCACGAAACACGCTAGGCAGCGGCTGACCCAACGCCTGATTGTATCCACAAATCGTCACGAAACACGCTGGGAGCCCGATTGTATCCACAAACCGCCGCGAAACACGCCAGGCAGCCTGATTGTATCCACAAACTGCGAAGTAACACGCCAGACAGCCTAATTGTATCCACAAACCGCCATCCAACACGCCAAGCAGCGCCTGACCCAACGCCTGATTGTATCCACAAACCAGATCGTCATAACAACCACAGAACCATCCTCGAAATGCCGATCCCAAGCGGGAATTTTTAAAACCCTTGAAACGCCAGCCTACATTTCAGCAGACGAGACACCAATTCCACACGCATATAACAATGGTTTATTGCTACACAAATACGTGAATCTGGCAACGGAGAAGTAGAAGCATCCCCATCAGCTTCATATTATAGGCTGACACAGCGGTACTCTAACCTTGATAACGGAATGTAAGTTTTCTTTTCTTACAGGGTACCCGATTTCTGTGATTGATAAAGATAATATATAACATAGCTTTCGACATGCATTTGGTTAATCGAAGTTGTGTTTTAAAAACTTAATATACTTTTTGTATTGAAAAAATGCTATCAAAAATCCGTACTGAGAAGGTTTATTGCACTCTCTTAGAATTTCCTTACCAGGTCTGAATCACTCAAGTGACCTATTGGCATCTGTTTGTGTCCGCTGTCGTCCGTCGTGCGTAAACATTGCACATTTTAAACCAAACCCTTTTCCAAAGTCACTAGACCAATTACAACCAAACTTGCCACAGAGCATATTTGGGTGAAGGTGATTCAAGTTTGTTCAAATAAAGGACAATGCCATCTCCCAGGGGAAGTAATCTATAAAAGGCAAAAATAGGGTTGGGTCATTTAAAAATCTTATTGAGAACTACTGAGCCGGAAAAAAGTGTAGATTCATGTTTCTTCAAATGATGGCCCCTGGGGGAGGATGGGGCCACAATAGGGGGTCAAAATTTTACATCGGAATATATTAGGAACAATCTATAAAAAAAACTATTCTCAAGAATAGGAACAATCTATAAAAACTATTCTCATGAACAACGAAGCCATTGTAAATGATATTGATATGGAATTAATTTTACGAAGTACAGGCTCTAGTTTGTTAAAACTATGGTCCACGAGGTGGGGCCACAATAGGGGATTAAAATTTCACATGATGATCAATAAAAACAATATTTAAAAAAATGTCCTCAATAATGGCAAAGCCACAATTACTTATATTAGTATGTAAACATCCCCAAATATTGTATATTCAAGTGTATTCAAATTATGCTTCCTGAGTGTGGGTATTAAACTTTCACATGTTAAAAAATCAGAAAAAAAATCTTTCAATCTTTGTTTCTCATGCACAACAAGGCCATGAAACTTCGGGTGGTGCAGAGGTGGGACCACGATAAGGAATAAACGTTTACATGGAAATATGTAGGAAAGGTGAATGTAAAACTTATACGGTACCAATTTTGATGCACCAGATGCGCATTTCGACAAATAATGTCTCTTCAGTGATGCTCAACCGAAATGTTTGAAATCCGAAATAACTATGAAGTTTTAGAGCTAAATATAGCCAAAAACAGCGTGCCAAAAAAATGGAGCCAAATTCGTCCAAGGATAAGAGCTATGCATGAGGGAGATAATCCTTAATTTTGAAATAAATTTCTAAATTTTATAACAGTAATTAAATATACATCTGTATTTTCAAGCTAGTAACGAAGTACTTAGCTACTGGGCTGTAGAATATAACAAACAGTGATTAATCTCATAACTCCTATGAACAATACAAAATATATAGTTGTGCAAACACGGACCCCTGGATATACTAGAGGTGGGATCAGGTGCTTAGGAGGAGTAAGCATTCCATGTCAACTGGGCACACCCGCCATCAGCCTTATATCTTGATCATGTAAACGGAGTTATCCGTTGTCAAAATCAATGTGAATCGGTATGAAACACGTCAGGCAGCATTTGAACAAATGAGAGGTTGTATTGGCAATCTAGATCGTTATAACGACCAAAGATTTGCGAAATGCTGACTTTAAGCGAGACTGTTGAAACCCCTTGCACCATCAACTTGTTTGTCACTAGCCTGCCTCGATCTAAAAACTGACCATCCACAGAACAAGCTCTTGCGTTTCGAATCAGTTGAAAGATATAAACACCAGGTGCAGGTGATAATGGGATATTGCTACATAAATATGGGAAGTTGACGATGGAGAGTGTGAAATCATCTCGTTTATCATTAAGTTGTTACTTTGCCGTTAATATCCATTTTCAATAAGATATCTAAGTATGACGCAGAAGTGGGCGACTCTGTGGTGTCTTTTATTTCAAGTTCTCAGGGATATCTCGAATCAACATATGAATCAAGATTATCATTTCTAATAGATAATACGTCCTCGATACATCTCTGATAATTGGGAGGAGCTGAGATATAGATTTCTTCGCCCGATCTGTGTCACTCAACGTACGTGGACGTTATAGCCATCACAAGGAAAACAAATTAACAATTCTGTTAACCAATCACTGCTCTGTTAACCAATCACTGCTCGTAACAGTGTGTTTGAAGAAATAAATAAAAGGGACAGCTTCACTGTTTGTATACCAGGATCATGATGCGCTGTTTAGAGGTAAATGATTTATTTTCCAGCAAAACTTGAAATTAATTAAATTTCATTTCTTACATATATTTATTCACATATTAGACAATATACTGTATAGGGGAATAATTTCACGGGTTGTTATTTTCGCGTTTTTTTTTATTTTAGACAGAATCGTGGGTTAATAAATTCGTGGATTCGAATCACTATTAGCCTCCCCATTTTAAAACACATTGTGTATTAAAAAATAAATTTGCGGATTTGTCTAGACCGCGTACATAGCGAAAATTTCCACCGCGATTTATTTTCCCCCTACACAGTAGTTATTTTTCCATTGATATATATTTCATAATGTATTGAAATCTACTGGAAACTACAGCAGATATACCCAAGTGTCTATTGTAATGTGTCTTTTTCTGCATGGTGCGTGTGGTTCTCATCCGAAAATGACGGATAATCTCTATTTAGATATCAAGTGCATGTATCCTAATTACAACTAATATGAATTGTTTTGTTTTTTTTACAATTAGATCTGTTTTGTTGCCGTTTTGCTGATTGCTATCTTTAATGGAGTGGATACGAAACGGAAATTTCCACGTCCAACCATAGGTAACATTATTTTCTGAGAGAGCAAGAGAGGTTATATTTCTTGAGACTATTGAAACAGTAAAAATAAAATTCTAAAAATGCTTATGCTATATTGCTTCATTCGCACATCCGTACTAGCGTGATTTCAATGTGCCATCTCTAGTTGATATGAACTTGATTAGAAATTGAAAAGAAAGTAATGCACTTTGCAATTTAGATAAAAGATTGATCTGTGCATGTAAATTGTCTGACATACATTCATCAGCTCATCAATCCTTTGCCTGACAACGTGTTGAATATAGCAAAAATAAAAATAAAAAGAACAATAGTCTGCATGCTATTGCCCTGGATTTCAAATGAGTGAACGGATATCCCATGGAGGGACATGCGTTGACACGTTAAAGAACCCTCACTACTACGGGCGTAAGCGCTAATCATGGGTTTAAACTTATGGAACTTCAGCTACTTCTGATCACCACTCAATATGAGTGAAAAGTTATGGAAGGGACGTTAAACAAATAACCAATCAAATGAGTTGAAATATCAGGGTAAGGAAAAAGTACCTTATTTTGAAAAGAATGCAATAGCTATTCACAGACCCTACAATTTAATCTCCACCTCATCCATTCCTAATGATCATGTTAATGAAAAAGTGAAGATAACGAACAATGATCCATCTCATAATTACTATGATTAATACAAATTTAAGAGTAGGGCAAACACGGACACCCGACATACCAGAGGTGGGATCAGGTGCCTAGGAGGAGTAAACATCCCCTGTTGACCAGTCACACCCGCCGTGATCCTATATCTTGATCAAGTAAACGGAGTAATCCGTAGTCAAAATCAGTATACAAAGAACGGTCCAGCAATTTTTATGAAACACGTCAATCAGCATTCGACTTACTGATAGGCTGCATTTGCAATTTACAAGATATTGTCAACGAGGAACAAAGTATTTTTTCGATGACTGGTCACTAGATGAATTTTCATTAGATATGAATATTTCATTTTTCATTTTTTGTTGAAGAAACAACTGTCTATGATGTCAAAAAATCTAGTCTTTAATTCATCGTGAGGGATGGACATGTAAAGTGTTGAAAAGTCATACGTTTGATGTTGTTGATTTGAGAGAAAAAATTGCGGTTTCAAATTTAATTAAAATTCTTTAGATTTTCTTTTAGAATTCACATTCGGTTTACACAACTTCATCAATATATCTACATGTAAATGTCGAGTTGAAAACCAAAGCAAGATTCTTTTAATAAATTCTGCCTCGTAAGAATATAAAAGCAGGTCAGCTAGTAAGGGAGCAAAATTCGAGCCCATGGGAATTTCAACAGACAGTTGGAAGACCTGATCACCAAAGACTGCGTAGATACTGCCAATGTGGGACTCCATCATATTTTTAATATCTACGTCAGAGTGCTTTTGTGTGGAATCAGAGTGGTGTTAAACAAAGTACATGTAATTTGTGGATGACTAATCATAAGATATGAATGCCACCGTTTTCCGTTTCTATTAAAAACGCAGCTGTTTATCATTACAAAAGGCATAGTCTGATATCAACTATGCTTTTCTTCTTCTCTCCAGTTAAAAAACTCTGCCAGAAGAGGAATATGTGCCAAAACGGCGGAACGTGTGTTACTTCGGCAGTATCTTGGATGCATTGTAAATGCAAGTGTCTGATCGGATATTATGGAAGACGTTGTGATAGTAAGTTTTTTTTCTACATTTGCTTCCTACGCCCTTTCTTATTTGGTAGGCAACATCTGGAGGGATACGACAATGTTTTCAAAATCATCAGATGTAAATATACTGACCTAAATATATCCAAAGTTTGCTATTTATATAATCTTATGAAGAAGTTACCATGGCTTTCCCTGTTAGTAAAGTTCATTTATGAAAATAAAAGGTGAATATAACGAACGGTGATCAATCTCATAATCCTGTAAGGGATCCAGAGCAGGCCTACACCAAAGATCCCTGGATGCACCAGAAGAGGGATAAGGTGCATAGAAGGGGTAAACATCACCCTGTCAACCGGTCACACCCACCGTATGCATTTTCTCCTGAATAGGCATATCAATTAATGTCTGGCTATGAGATTTTCTACTGTAATGTAAGATGATGTGCAATAATGCGTTTGCTGAAACCCTTCATGGTATCACTCGCAGGTACGTTAAGGCAGGTTATGGAATATTTGTTAAGATGAAATCCGCGAAACAATATGACGTTATAATTGAAATAAATATATCACTAAATATATGAATTTAATACTTAACTTTCGGGATGTGCCGGAATGATCGATTATAATTGACGTTTACACACCGTGGTCACGTGATAGTAACCACATGTAGGGCAAAGTTGGCATCAATACAAATGGTGTTTCGCTAGCAGAAGGTCCGTAAAGAGGTATGCGTAGTCCTGCGATGACGATCCAATTCACTATTGGTCCATAGTACCTGAGTGTAAATTAGATGGAAGTAAAAATGCGCATTCAGACGCGTATCCTTGGATGCAAAGCCTGAAGTTTTACCGATATCCTCAATATGTTCCCTTCATTTATTTCCCTCAGTAACACACATAATTTAATCAAATGTATTTTACTATAATTGGTTGTAGTGATTCCTTTCTTTAAAATGTAGCATTTTAACGAATGAATCTGATAACAAATGAAGTAAATGCATGCTTGTTTATGTAGTTGTTATTGTGGATTCCTATCTCGGAAGTCCAGTATTCCGGTGGTATTTTCACGTGAGTTGAATTCATACATAAGTCATGCGATCACGAAGATAGAAAGAAATACGAAATGTTTTATTGCTGTCGTGTAATTCGTGTATGATCAATTTGAAAGTAAACTGATGACGTCGTAACTACATCGAGTGACGATGACGCATGTTAAGAATTTGTTAAATGTGTCCAGTAATTGTCGATAGAATATAGGGTATTTAATTATATGCCATAAAACATGGCATAGAAAAGTGCTTATTAGTGTTTTTATTACTCAAACTATTTGCCTTTTATTGCAGAAAAGCACCCAAAGACAGAACAGTGTGGTAAGCAATATCATTAGGGAATTTTAATCCAAATGTAAAAGAAATGGGAGTGAATGGTAAATACCAGTGAGAAAATAACGGTAATAATCGGAGAACAAGATGGCTAGAAGAATCGTGTATTGACAAATGACAAAATATAGTGAATATGATACCCGTGATAGGCATTTCACAACGTAGAATAGTTGATAGCATCAATATGAAGGGAGCAGAGTGAAGACGCCAGAGTGAGGCTATACGTTTATCAGAGTGAGGTTATATGGTTGATCAGAGTGAGGCTATACATTTATCAGAGTGAGGCTATACGTTTATCAGAGTGAGGCTATACATTTATCAAGAGTGAGGCTATGCGTTTATCAGAATGAGGCTATATTGTGTATTAGAGTGAGGCTATACGTTTATCATAGTGAGGGTATGGGGTTTATCAGAGTGAGGCTTTACGTTTATCAGCTGATCATCAATGTAATATTTCATCGTTTGGATCCGGGTTAGAATAGGTTCTCAGTACCCCTAGCTTGTCGACGAGGCTACTAAATTGGATGAGACCGCAAAAAACTGAGACCCTGTGTCACAGCATGTGTGGCACGATACAGATCCTTCCCTGCTCAAAGGCTGTAAGCGCCGAGCATAGACGTAAATTTTCCAGCTCTTCACAGGCAATGTTCACGTATCAATATCAGTGAAAACGTCTCGATAAAGACGTCAAACAATATACAATTAATCAAGCAATCATCTAGAGGAATAATGTTTAATTGTTACCATCCAGTTGACAAAGTCACTGAAGCAAGACAAAGAAATGCGGTATTTTTTATAAACTGAAAATGTATTACATGTACTTACTTGTATCCATAGAGCAAATTCCAGGCTCTAAGTCGGAGGTAATCTCAATAATAATAATCAATTTACTTTTTCCTTTCACAGACACCGATCACTGTGCCTCTTCTCCGTGTAAATATAACGGAACGTGTACATCCGGTCCAACAACGTTCTCATGTCAGTGTGAAGATGGCTATAAAGGAAGCACGTGTGAAGGTATGCGTTTTAACTATGTGTGAGATATGATGAATTCGATCTCCAGACATTTCCAGTATGCCAAAACATCATGAAAGGTGAAGATAACGAACGGTGATTAATCTCATAACTCCTATAAGCAATAGAAAATAGCGAGCTGGGCAAACACTGACCCCTGGACACAGGGTCGGGTGCTTAGGAGGAGTAAGCATCCTCTGTCGACTGGTCACACCCGCCGTGAGCCCTATATCTTAATTATATTAACATTATTACAAAACCGGTTACTACAATTCTGAATTCATAAAATTAAGTTTCGTTTGAATTCATCACCTCGCAAATTCTATGGTTGTTATACAGTAATCTCTGTCTAATCCAGTATGCACTGAAGACAAGTTTGGTAAAAAAAAAAAAGAGCAATGTTTCGGAATAAATAGGTTTGGAATGCTCCTTGGTATGTAATCCCACATCTCCAAGGGTCCGTGATCGCTCCGCTCTTATTAATGTATTCTTCATGTGTATAAGATTATATTACAGTTCGTTATCATTACCTTTTCATGGAAAACCATGGTGTATCTACACATATCCCCACACTTTCTTTTTGATGTAAAAATATTCAACGTTAACGATATATCATTTCACTAGTCATTGTAGATGGTATCTTGGGCGCTTTAAGTTATAGTAGTAAACCCATTCCGCAGCATCAGTACAAAACATTAATAAGATATAGATGCTATCGGCAAACTAAAAGCTAAACTTATTGGCAAATGGAGTGGGTGTCAGGGTGGCGTAGTAGTTAATGCGACCCGAGTTCCAACCCCGAATCAGGAGTAGTTGTATGCAAAAAGGTATGATGGTCGCCCGCTCGGAGACGTGGGTTTCCTACGGGTACTCCCCATTGCCTCCTACAAAATTACCCATAGCGCCAATATCCGTGGAAGTTGAGAAATACCTAGTATATAAACAATGTTCATTGGTTTTATATCCAACGTTTAACATAATGATTACTGTCATTACTTTATGACTTCAACATCATCAATATATCTGTGATTCGGGTTAGAATAGGTAATCGGTACTCCTTGCTTGTTGTAAGAGGCGATCGAATGGGATGGTTCTTCGAAGGAGACCGCAAAAAGCCAGGTTCCGTGTTACAGCAGGTGTAGCACGATAAAGATACCCTCTTCTCAAAGGCCGTAAACGCCGAGCATAGGCCTAAATTTTGCAGCCCTTCTTCGGCAATGGTGACGTCTCCACATGAGTGAAGAATTATCGAACGGGACTTTAAACAGTATAAAACCAACCAACCCATATTCATGTAGCAATATTGCATAATCACTGGCATATCGTGTTTATGTGTTTCAACTGATTCGATAAGAAAGAGCATGTTCTGCGTTTGATCGATTCTTAATTGGAACGTTCTACTGACAAATAGATTAGTGTTACAGGATTCCAAGTCTGGTTTAAATTCATCATTTTCCAAATACTATGATTGTTATGAAGATCTAATTTGCAAATACAACCTGCCATTCTGTATGCCAAATATTTTGATCGTGTACGAAACACTCGCTATGTAGGATATATCAAAGAAATAAGAGGCCCAAGGGCCACATCGTTCACATGAGTCACCTTGGCCCATATTTAAAGATTTTCCCTACATATCCGCACGTAAAACTGTGGCCCCAGCCTACCTCCGGGTGACATGATTTTTACAAACCTGAATCTGTACTATGTCATGAAGCTTTCATATGAATATAATTTTTTAAGGCCCAGTGGTTCTTGAGAAGATTTTTAAAGATTTTCCCTTAACATGTATATTTGTATTAAGAAAATTTGATCCCCTACTGTGGCCCACCCTACTACCAGGGCCCGTGATGATAACAAACTTGAATCTGCTCTATGACAGAAAGCTTTCCTGTAAATATAAAATTATCTGGTCCAGTGGTTCTTGAGAAGTGAAGATAACGAACAGTGATTAATCTAAAAACTCTTATAAACAATACAAAATAGATGGGCAAACACGGACCCCTGGACACACTAGAGGTGGGATAAGGTGCCTAGGAAGATTTTCAAAGATTTTCCCGATATTTCTATGCAAAACTTAGATTTCCTATTGTGCCTTAATCCTATCCCGAGGACCATGATCTGAACAAACTTGAATCTACTTTATACCAGAAGGCTTTCAGGTAAATTCCACTCTTATGGCCCCGTGGTCCTTGAGAAAAGACTTTTAAAGACTGTCCCTATATATTCATATGTAAATCTTTATTCCCCTATTGTGGTCCCATGGGGGTCATGAATTTAACAAACTTACATCTCCACTATGTCAAGAAACTTTCATGGAAAGTTCACCTTTTCTGGCCCAGTGATTCTTGAGAAGATTCTTAAATGACCCATCCTATTTTTGCATTTTTATCTCACATTTGAGGGGTGTATGACCCTTCATTTGAACAAACTTGAACCCCCTTTACCCAAGGAGAATTTATACCAAGTTTTGTTAAAATAGATAGAGAAGTTGAAAGTATGAAAAGTTCACAGAAAGACGACAGACGACATACACCAGGTGATCAGAAAAGCTCGCCTGAGTTTTCAGCTCAGGTGAGCTAAAATAAATGAAAATATCACTCCCGTTTATTTTGATCCATACAAGTGTATTATATGTAATTCGAATTATAATGACGATTAATTTTCTTTCAGTATTCATCGATCACTGTGCCTCTTCTCCGTGTAGAAATAACGGAACTTGCACATCCGGTCCAACATCGTTCTCGTGTCAGTGTGAAGGTGGTTATAAAGGAAACACGTGTGAAGGTATGCACTTTAGCTATGTGTGCTATGACATGTGAAGGTATGCGCTTTAGCTATGTGTGTTATGACATGTGAAGGTATGCGCTTTAGCTATGTGTGCTATGACATGTGAAGGTATGCGCTTTAGCTATGTGTGCTATGACATGTGAAGGTATGCGCTTTAGCTATGTGTTCTATGACGTGTGAAGGTGTGTGTTTTAGCCATGTGTGAGATATGATGAATGATGAATGCTCCAGACATCTACCAGTATGTCTTAACGTCATATTAACATTATAACAAAAATTCTGAATTCATCAAATGATTCCTCACATCCTGGCCATTAGAAATGATGAATGTGATTGCGGATTTTGCCCATCATAGTCTTTGAACTAGCATGGTTAAGGATAACAATCCTTTCTGTATCACATTATCAAATCCATAAGCTTCGATATACTAACAAATGGATTCGTTTTCCATGAAACTAAATCGTCGCTTATTAAATGGTTTAATTGTACCACATGACTCTTGTCTATATCACTATTTACAACCGAGTCTTTAAGAAACGAAATGAATGTTTCCATCTCTGTTGAGGGCCTCAGGTAAGTTAGATTTTTAAATTAGAATAACAGAGTGACTTCAGATTTGTTTTGTCGCTAAGAATACAATGCATGTCTAAATTTGTGGCACTTCACCAACTTGTGTCGTCTTAATATGAATGGAAAATTCTTGAAAGTACATAAAACGATCAACAAACAAACAAAACAGTAATCAATTCAGATTAAAACACACTCTTCCTGAAATGTTGTAAAAATTGGTTAGAAATTTTGCAAAATTTGTATATACACAAGAATAGGATCGACAAGGAATGCTGACTCCTTCTAAGCACTTGATCTAACCTCTTGTATGTCCAGGAGTCCGTGCTTGTCCTACTCTTAATTTTTGTACTTGATAGGAATTTATAAAAGTTGCATGGAGATATTACAAAGTAACGAAAACATGAAAGGACAAGATGGGGTATATCCGATACAGATAGATGGAAACAAAACGTTGGTGTACTGCGATATGACGACGGACGGAGGAGGTTGGACGGTGAGTTTATATATCAGGGATTCACCACATCCCTTATGTGACCGGTGTTACCGGTCAACAGGGGATGCTTACTCCTCCTAGGCACATGATCCCACCTCTGGTGTGTCTAGGGGTCCGTGTTTGCCCAACTATCTATTTTGTATTGCTTATAGGAGTTATGAGATTGATCACTGTTCGTTATCTTCACCGTGCATATATCATCCTGAATCGTTTGGGGATACAGTTTCGTATATCGATTCTGTTAAATATTTCATAGCATCCAAGTTGTGTACATGGAATAATCACTTTGCATGATTAACAAAACAAGAGAAAGAGATATAACACATTATGAATCAGTAAACCTGGTAGATTTTATTGACAACTTAATGGTATAGCGATAATCTATGCACACAGGTGGCTCACATCATACACCTGATTTAAGGGAATCATTCACTTGTGTGAAAGATACATTAAGGACCTTTGAATTTAAAAAAAAAAACATCAAGAAACTTATAATCCGTTTACCTGATCAAAATATAGGGCTCACAGCGGGTGTGACCGGTCGACAGGGGATGCTTACTCCTCCTAGGCACCTGATCCCACCTCTGATATGTCCAGGGTTCCGTGTTTGCCCAACTCTCTATTTTGTATTGCTTATGGGAGTTGTGAGATTGATCACTGTTCGTTATCTTCGCCTTTCATTGTTTGGAATCAAACGTACCGACACAGGGGTTTGGTCAGGACAAAAAATGTGACCAGCAGAATTCAACTACAAAGTCAGTTGAAAGATTTAACACAATTTATATACTTTTATTGAAAGAAAATATATCCAGAACAAATTACTAATTCACAGTAGGAATACAATATCAGTGTTTGATGCTGGTTTAATATCTATAAAATGGAAACAAAATTGATAAACAGCTAAATTTGAATACTCAATTTAGAAATAAACCCTGCTTCGATTTAAAGAATTATCATAGGAAAGATGAAGATAACAATAGTGATTAATCTCATAACTCATTTAAGGAATTCAAAATAGAGAGTTGGGCAAACACGGACCCCTGGATTTACCAGGGTGGGATCAGGTGCCTAGGATGAGTAAGCATCCCCTGTCGACTGATTACACCCGTCTTGAGCCCTATATCTTGATCAGGTAAACGTAGTAAAACAGGTCAGCTAACAAAGGAGCACAATTTGTGTACATAGGAATTCCAACAGAATGTTGGAGGACCTAAACACAAAAAACTACGATAACGAGAAACTCTAGCATATTTTATTATTCAACTTCAGAGTACTTGTGCATAAAATCAGACTGGTGTTTGCAAAACATATTATCATGCATAATGCACAGTAAAGACATAAACTATTACATTATTATCTAAATGTGCTTGAATTCACTCACACGAATGGAATATTTTTATTTTTATTTTTTTCACAGGACATTCAAAAAAGAAAGGATGCTTTTACGGATTTTTATCAAACTTGGGACATGTACAAACGGGGATTTGGAAACCCAGCGCTAAGCTACTGGATTGGTATGAATTTAGATAGAGATCAATTTAATATCCATGGTCCACTATATTGAGCTACATTATGTGTGTAAAGAAAAGGAGTATTGAATGGAGTGCTTAAATCGTTTATAGGACAACATGCAAATTTTAAATCTTGTGAAATAGAATTACCCACTACCATATAACATGGGTTGTATAAATTTACCATGCATTTAATAAGATACCCAAATATTGTTATGGAATTTTGTAAATGTTATTTCGAGATCAATATAAGATCGATCACAGTGCTGTTATTTTCACTTGTTTCCATATTTCTAAAATTTATAAGAAAACATTTATATTTGCATTGTTTACAAACACTTTACTTAGAAATTCAATGGAAAAACATTATCTAACAACTCAAGTTCTAAGAAAACATTTTTATTGGCACATTGTATGTTTTAATGACTAATTCACATTGCTGTTTGATCAAATAATAGAGACTTTCTCGTAAACACAGCAAAATGCTAGATCGTATCCTGCGGACAAAATTTTGGGTATCCTACATGAATGGCGAAGATAACGAACTGTGATCAATCTCATAACTCCTTTTAGCAATGCAAAATAGATATTTGAGCAAAATCGGACCCCTGGACACACCAGAGGTGGTATCAGGTGCCTAGGAGGAGTAAGCATCCCCTGTCACACCCGCCGTGAGCCCTGTATTTTCATCAGGTAAACGGAGTTATCTGTAGTAAAAATCAGTGTGCCAAGAACGGTCTATCAATCGGTATGAAACCCTTCAGATACTAGAGTTATATCATTATAATGACCATAGCATTTGCGAAATGCTGAATTTAAACGAGACTGTTGAGACGCCTGTTACGGCACGTTTGGTCGTTTCGGCACGTTTGGTCGCCAGCGACCATTTGTGCCACACGTATCGTCGCCGGACGACTGAACGTGCCGTGAGGGTGGACAGGATTGGTCGTCAATTTTAGGTTATACCCGAACACGAATGGTCGCCACCCACGCCTGATTGTCTGTAGCTTGCCTTGATTTAAAAACTTATCATACATAGAACAACCACTTGCGTATCACATCAGTTGAGAAATTTAAACACTATATGCAGGTGATGAATTAAGCTTTTCGATCATCAACTTCCTATATTTATATAGTAATATTCCAGTATCGCAAGCATATGGAATCGATGTCTCAAAACTGACTCGAAACACACTAGCGTGTTCTACGAATGCTCAGTTTGTAATTTGAGGTGGGCTACTGATAAAGCGTGTTCTGCGAATGCTCAGTTTGTAATTTGAGGTGGGCTACTGATAAAGCGTGTTCTGCGAATGCTCAGTTTGTAATTTGAGGTGGGCTACTGATAAAGCGTGTTCTGCGAATGCTCAGTTTGTAATTTGAGGTGGGCTACTGATAAAGCGTGTTCTGCGAATGCTCAGTTTGTAATTTGAGGTGGGCTACTGATAAAGCGTGTTCTGCGAATGCTCAGTTTGTAATTTGAGGTGGGCTACTGATAAACAAGTTGATGTTACAGTGGTTTCAATAATTTCGCTTAAAGTCAGCATTTCATGAATTCTATAGTCGTTATGGCGATTGAATATAGAAATACAATCTGTCCTCAGGTGGACTGATGACTTGCAAGTTTCATACCTATGTGTTCTTTACATGCTATTGTTTACTAAAAATGACTGTTTACCTGAGTAACATACAGCGAGTGTGATCGGTCAACAAGGGGGTATCTACTCCTCCTTATCCAACCTCTGATGTGCCCAGTGGTCCATGTGTGATCTGCACCTGATATTGTATTTATTAAGGGATTAATGATATTGATCACTTTTCGTTACATTCACTTTTATATTGCTAGCAATAGTTTCTATCATTGTTGATATTCTATTTTACTCAGATTACACAGAAAATGATGCAATCCACAGTTTGTTATTTCATTGTTTAATTACACAGGAAATGATGCAATCCACAGTTTGTTATTTCATTGTTTAATTACACAGGAAATGATGCAATCCACAGTTTATTTCATTGTTTAATTACACAGGAAATGATGCAATCCACAGTTTGTTATTTCATTGTTTAATTACACAGGAAATGATGCAATCCACAGTTTGACAAAGGCGAATGATCAGGAGCTTAGGGTGGATATTTCGAGGTCTAGTGGCAAGACAGCGCATGCTTCGTACTCCACATTCTATATTGGGAATGAGACCAGTAAATACATTCTCACTGTCGAGGGGTTCTCAGGAACGGCGGGTATGTATATTTTACTCCTGATTCTGACTCATCACAAAATAACATACGTATGTAATGCACACAAACAGTGTACATATAGAATAATCTTAAGAAATGTGAGATAAGCACACATTTTCAAACAATACATTCATATCTTGTCCAAAAAATACTTTCTTAAATACCACTCCGATTCTAAGCACACGTACTCTGAAGTTAATTGAGTGGTTTAGCAAAGCAATTTGTACGCGTACCTGTACGTGTAAATCACACGTTGATTTGCTAAACCTCTATAATTTTCAAAAGAGTTCCTCACTAACAATATCTAGGTAGACTCTCATGATCAGGTCTTCCAACAATCAGTTGAAAAATTCCCATGGATATTATTGTGCTCATTTATGATGTAGCATTTCTAAGCTCACCTGAACTCAAAGTTCAAAAGAGTTCTTCACCTGAGTCAAACGATCAAGTGAGCTATTCTGATCGGCTCATGTCTGTCATCTGTCTGTCTTTCCGTAAACTTTTCACATTTTCATCTTCTTCTCTGGAACCATTTGCCAAGTTTCAATTAAACTTCAAACAAATCATCCTCATTAAAGGTGAAGATAACGAACAGTGATCAATCTCATAACTCCTACAAGCAATAAAAAATATATAGTTGGGCAAACACGGACCCCTGGACACACCAGAGGTGGGATAAGATGTCTAGGAGGAGTAAGCATCTCCTGTCAACCGGTCGCACCCGCCAGAGTCCTATATATTGATCAGGTATAGAGGATTCAAGTTTGTTCAAATGAAGGGCAATGCCCCTTTCAAAGGGGGATAATCACAAAAAAGGTAAAGATATGGTGGGGCAATTTAAAAATCTTTTAAGAAAATGTAAGCCTCAATAGTGGATTAACGTTTCGAGGCGAATATATAGAGGGAATCTTTAGAAATTTTCTTAAGAACCAATGAGCAGGGAAAGTTCAAATTTACAAGGCAACTTTCTGCCATAGTCCATATATAAGTAAATTAAAATCATGGCCCCAGAGGGTAGGGTGGGGCCATAATAGGAGATTAGATTTTACAAGGGAATGTAGTGGGGGAAATCTTCAAAAACCTTCATGACTAATCACATTAATATGCAAGCATTCCCAAATTGTGTAGATTAAAGGTTGATGAAATATGACCCCGAGGATAGGGTGGGACCACAACAGGGTATTTTATGGGAATATATGGGGAAACATCTTTAAACATCGTCTTCTAAAGAACAGCAGATCAATATTGGTCATATGCAAGGTGAAGATAACGAACAGTGATCAATCTCATAACTCCTATAAGCAATGCCAAATAGATAGTTGGGCAAACACGGAACCCTGGACACACCAGAGGTGGGATCAGGTGCCTAGGAGGAGTAAGCATCCCCTGTCGACCGGTCACACCTGCCTCGAGCCCTATATCCCGATCAGGTAAACGGAGTTATCCGCAGTCAAAATCAGTGTGCCAAGAACGGCTTAACAATCGGTATGAAACATATCAGACAGCATTTGACCCAATGTTAGGTTGTATTGACGAAATAGATCGTTATAACGACCATAGAATTTGCGAAATGCTGACTTCAATCGATACTGTTGAAACCCCTGTACCATCAACTTGTTTACCAGTAGCTTACCTCGATTCAAAAACTGACTATACGCAGAACAAGCTCTTGCATATCGATTCAGTTGAGAAATATAAACACCATATGCAGGTGATAATGGAATATTGCTACATAAATATGGAAAGTTGACGATGGAGAAGCTGAAATCATCCCGTTTGTCATACAGTTGAGTTGTCAGTTTGTCGTTAATGTCTATTTTCAATAAAATATCTAAGTATGAAGCAGAAGTGGACGACTCTGTGGTGTCCTTTATTTCGAGCTCACAGGGATATATCAAATCGACATATGAATGAAAGTTATTATTGTTAATAGACAAAACGTCATCGATATATCGAAATGTTGAATTGAAGGCCACAGCGAGAGATTTTTTCTTCTCACGTAGAAGTTTTTGAATAAATTCTGCTTCATATGAATATAGAAACAGGTCAGCTAACAAAGGAGCACAATTCGTGCCCATGGGAATTCCAACAGACTGTTGGAAGACTTGATCACCAAAGACCACGAAGATATTGTCAATGAGGATACACTGTAGTAGTTCAAGGTAATCAGGAGCACGGTAAGCCATATCAAAATGCAAATGTTCCTAAGTTGTGTTGATTCAATTGTTTTCGCTTGGCATTTAGAAGTGAGATTCACGGGTCGTTCGGATATGACCTTAAAGGCCGGGAGTAACCTAGAAAAATTTACACCCCTACAGCAATTAAGCATATATGGCAAGAGGGCAAGGCTTAGCAGTGTTATCAGAATAAGCAGCAGTTTGATGCTTGACTCTACACGTGCTATATAGCAGACGATATTTTGAACAGGGAGACTGGCATGATTTATCAAAATAAACTAAAGTTTTCGCATTTTTCTACCACTCTGCTGGATCTGTGAGGCACTGAAAGGATAGGTTTTTACTTTAACAAAACTTCACCCTAGGAATTACAAAATGAATTCATCATTGTTTTATCCATGTCTTTTAAAACAAGTAGTTTTTCGATAATATACACAAAATATATGATATAATAATACTTATGATTTTCCTCTTGGTACCTTTCAATTATGAGAAGAATTTGGGGGGAAATTGTAGCTGTGCAATGGAGGACATGTGCATTGAAGGATTATTAAGAAACACTTTGTCCATTATGATATTTGGAGACCTACTATCTGAGATTGTCTCTTTTGACATTGTAATGTTCACACATAAGAGTCCAGATTGAGAGTAATTTTAAAGTGATGGTTGATCAATTGGACATTTGTCATCATTGGTGAGAGACAATGGGAGTTACACAACTGGCCTAGGAGATTGTTGCTTAATCAGACAAACATCATGCTTGACATTATTCTAGAAAGGTGCCAGCAATCCTGCAAAACTCTGAAACAGCGATCAGACTGAACAGTCCTAATGAGTTATTTCTATAAAGTTAACAAATTTTTTAAAGGAATGTGATTATATATAATTAAAAAATAAAATCTGGATTTACTAATGATATATGAGTAAGTACTTTTTTCCACGTTATACAGTGATTTGATTACATGTTTCCTTTGGTGCAACCCCCCTTATCTAGAACTAGACAAGCATGCTCGTGCAACATGTGAGTCAACATCCGGTGTAAACAATAACAAAAAATAATCACACCCACAAACTGCCAATCTCTAGTTTGAAATACAAATTTAGCCCTGCTTCAGATTTTTTAGGCCAAAATTAAAACTTCATGAGAATTTATATCTAAAATAGATATGGCCAATATATGCACAGTTATGAAGGGAACAAGCATACCCATTTTAAAATTTCAGTACAACAGCTTAATCTTTATTTTTGCAAAATAAGTGCTTCAACCTGAATGTGACCAGAAAATTCATATATTCCACCATTTTCACCGATTGGCTGCTTTTATACCCAATTGGCGGCCTTTAAAAATAAAGGTCCTGTGTCGCGGCGGGCGTTGGCTACAACCCTCATTGCTAGGACCCTAGACTTAAGCATAGGTCTAAATTGGTGGTACTTTACCTACAGCTGGTGACCTCTCAGTATGAGTGAAAAATTGTCGACGGGACGTAAAAACAATCAATTATATTTAGTATATATATATATCAGTTGCGGATTTAGAGGGGGCGGCGCCCCCCCCCCCCCCTAAAATTCTCAAATTTAAGGTAAATCGCGGTATCTTGTTTCGGAAAATTTACTAAACGATAAAAGAAGCAATAATTTCTTCCACTTCCGGAGAAATAAATGACAAAACCCTTTGATTTCTTGAATTACTTTATTGGGAGAACTTAATTTTTTCCAAAAAACCCTTAAAATTTGGATCATTTTATTGATTTCACCTTATTAAAATGATAGAAAATAGTACAAATGACTTAATAGGAAAAATATTTCAAGCCTCATTAAATCTGTAAAATTCTGGACCCACTGCTTCATAAAGTGGCGCCCCCCGTAACCACAATTCCTGGATCCGCCCCTGTGTATATGTATTTATATATATATATATATATATATATATATATATATATATATATACATGTATATATATATATATGGGAAGAAATTCCATTTGATGTCGTAATGTTTGACCATGTGACCTCGCCCTTGAAATTTGACCAAATTCTAAAACTCTTACCGAAACCTTAGCCTTGTTCATAACGTTTGAATCATCTTTCATTTTTCATGTAAACATTTCTTGCGAAAACATTGTTTTTGCTACCAAAATGTTTGACCTTGTAATCTTGAGCTTGTATTTTGACCTACTTTTAAGAAAAGTTCACCTACGCACTATCCTCTGAGCTGTTTGATTGAAGGCTTTCGTATTTTCCTGCCATTAATATTTATGTTTATAACAGTTACATATATCAAAATGACACTTTCCTGTTGTAGGAAAGTCTCGAGTGAGACGTTAAGAATATACAATCAATCAATCAACCATCCTGTTGTAGGAAACAGCATGCTTCGTAACAATGGAAGGATGTTCTCGACATTCGACCAAGACAATGACGAGCACGTGCAGTCGAACTGTGCGGTATATTCGCTAGGAGCCTGGTGGTACAGTGACTGCGGTTCTTCTAACCTGAACGGGAGAAAAGATGTATATTGGTTAACTTGGACAGGTGCTACATTGAACGAAACCGTAATGATGATCAGACCAAAGCAGTAAAATAAACATGTATAACCTAAATATTCTTCAATTCTTCCTTTCAATTATATATATACATGTATATATATATATATATATGTGTGTGTGTGTGTGTGTGTGTGTGTGTGTGTGTGTGTGTGTGTGTGTGTGTGTAAAATTACTTTAACTAATGGTATTAATTGTGGGTAGCTCTGATTTGTACGAAAGCCTATTAGTATCATGTAAAATATAAATTCACATTCCACTACCGAGAAAAGATCTCGTAATTACGAAAAAAAAATTCTTGTAATTACGAGAAAATATATGTATATGGATAGTCTTGGAAGCGTTTGATACTATTTCTACTAATGAAAAAAAGCTTAGTGCTTGAAACAGTCCTCGAACTTTTGATTGGGCTCGATATTTCCGTAAAACAAAACAAAACAAACGATAAAGCTAATCAAAGCACTGAAAGTACTGATGGGAGTTGATTTTATGTACATTTGCACCAGATGATGCTGGGATTGAGAATTATTCCAAATGATAAAACAATAGATAAGTACACTCAAAATTCTTAAAATAAGCATAAACATATGTTGTGTCTCTATAACAATAAACGTGCAATTCTTTATGTCTACGTACATATAGACACTGGTAAGTAGTCTGGATTGTATTGTACTAATCCAACATATCATATACTCTTACAATTGCTCATTTTTGTCAAAACATGTCACTACATTGATATTCCAGCACAAGAACATGTTTGCAAAACTCCACACATAAGTTAATATTTTTTTTGGTTTATGCTAATTTTTCCCCCCTACAACTCCTTAACGATTGACATAACTTTCACAACTAAACAATTCATCATTGCTTATATAAAGTGCAAGAACTTGTACTTAAATCGCAGACGCTTACTTATCTTTTATCTTTAAAATTGTGCATGACCTTACTTGGAATTTAAAATTCGATTCCCAGAGCTTTATGCAAATCATCTAGGAAAAACTTGATGTACACAACTTCGTAAGCATCAACATATGACAGTAAAATAGTCATAATTTATTCAATCTACAAAAATATCTATGTATGTGGTCTTAATTTTGCACATGGGAAAGGGTGAAGATATCGAACAGTAATCAATTTCATAACAGCTAAAAGAAATACCAAATTAAGAGATGAGCAAACACGGACTCATGTACTGCAACATATCAGAGGTTGGATCAGGTGCCTAGGAGGAGTAAGCATCCCCTGTTGACCAGTCACACTCGCCGTGAACCTTATATCTTGATCAATTAAATGCATGTGTGATTTTGTACAGGATTCCAGGTCCCATTCCCCCTCCTTTTATCTGTGAATGGTATTTCGGGAGTATTTTTGATAAAATATTAAACTTTATGTAAATGGAGTACACAAATACATTTTTTTTTAAATGTCATATAACCGATCATAAGAGATGAATAAGGTGTGCAATTCAGCCGGCTACATTTTGAAAAAATCTGCACTTTGCTGAGAAATCCTGTCGCAAAAGCAACTACCAACTGAGTACAAGGTTCATTCTAAATATACTGATGATTCTTGGTATAATGTATCGCTAACTGGTGTCCAATAATTTCTTCACGCCGTTCAATTGCATCGTTCACCTACGGATAAGACCGTAAAAACCTAGGTCTCGTGTCATAGCAGGTGTGGCACGATAAACATCCCTTCCTGCTCAATGACCATAAGCACCGTCTATAGGCCTAAATTGTGCAGCCCTTCATCGACAATGGTGACGTCTTCATATGAGTGAAATATACTCGAGAAGGGCGTTAAACAATATTCAATCAATCAATCAATCACCGCCTACAACGAACGGATGGTTCGTTGTTACATGTATATCTTTCTGTCGCGACCAATTTTTTTTAGAACTAAAAAACTGAGACGAGGTTTCCGAATACCATTTGCTGGTCAAAAAGTTAAGAGAATACCGGTGATAGTAAAAATATGTTAGTTTATTGTGTATAAACAGATAAGTTTAGGCCTATAGCATGGAAATAGGGGGATTTCCCTTTGGTGTCCCGAGTGTCAGAAAATATAAGCTAAAATGGTCATTTAGATTTGGATATAAAAGAAAAACTAAAATTTCTAATGTCTTGGAAAATTATTGGAAACATATTCAAATATCTTATCATTGTAGACTCTTAATTATGATTTGGAGCATAATGGTGTCGACAAAATGTATACTTAAAGGTTAGACAAAAACAAAACAACGTTTGATTATAATCTAAAATGATATGGGGTTTGGGGATTGGAGGAGGGTAGATGTTTTTTTAATTATTATTTTCATTATTATGCACACTGTACACAAGAAACACACATGTATGTATATGTGTCCGATGCATGCACAAGTGCTGCTTGATGGCATGTTATTTGTTTAATCTTATAACATAAAGTTTTTATTCTATTCATCAATTACCCAAAGAAATAATACGTTTTCATTTCTATGATCAATTTGAATCTGAACACATGGAAGGGGCTTGATGAAATATTTTGTTTATATAGAGTCACAGCTTTTGAAAAACCAATGCTATATGAAGCATTGCCAAGTGTGCTTTCCTGGTTCTTTCGGATTTCCATGAAAAAAAAATTACCTACCAAATAGCGAAATGCTCTGGAAGTTTTAATCATATTTGTAAATATACAAGTCTTTCCACAACCGACCTGGTCAGTTGAACATAATGAAATCACGATCCATTATTCCAGGTTCAACGCCTTTACTTGGTCTTCGTCCATGTTTATGATTTAATCATGTTCTTTTACCTTTTTTTCGTGAAGCTAATTGTTGATGGTGTTTGCATGAAAGACCTCGTCTCGGGATAAATAGTTGACTGCGACCAAATATTTTCATCGATTTAATTCATAGGAAGAATTCAATTTGTATTTCAAGTTGTGGTAAATTAAAGACTTTATAGTAAACCTAAAGTAAACTTTTAGTAATTGATGCATGCAGCTTTTTCATATCATTCAACATGATGAACAGAATATCAGGAAATTCATATTTCCATGAATGGAAAATGTGACAAAAGTAAAACGTTCTATTGTAACTCAAGACCACCAACATGGAGGTCTAAAAATGGTGGACATCAACAATTTTAGCATGTCTTTAAAATGTTCATGGTTGAAAAGGTTAATTGGTGGGGAAAAAATCCTAAGTAGATATTTTTTAACCAATTAATGGTCATGATTTTGTTCACAAATTACTTGATTGATTGAATATTGTTTAACTCGAGAATATTTCAATCATATGGAGACGTCACCACAGCCGGTGAAGGGCTGCAAAATTTAGGCCTATGCTCGGCGCTGATGTCCATTGAGCAGGAAAGGATCTTTATCGGATAACACCTGCTGCAACACAGGACCTCGGGTTTTGCGGTCTCATCCGAAGGACCGCCCCATTTAGTCGCCTCTTACGACAAGCAAGCGGGTACTTATTCTAACCCTGATCCCCGCGGGACTTGATTTTGGAGATGTATTTATCTCTGAATGTGTTATTCTAGAAAACAATATTTTTGGCAAGATGTTTTTAATTCTATGCTCCATGTAATAGAATCTTTAGACAAACATTTCTACAAGGAAACCTATCCCAACATTCCTGTGTGGTATAATTCAAATAATAGAGTGGGTATGAAAACACTGTTTATCAAAAGCTGGTATTAAAAAGGTGCATGTGAAACTCATTGACGATTTCCTAGATGACAAATGGAATCTTTTATCACATAACTTTTTTCGAAAAAAAATTGATATCTAAGTATGTATATGGCAATATACACTGTAACAGTGTATTGAGTGCAATATCAACTCATCTGAAATTGTTTGAAAACAAAGGTTTAATCAATAGATCTTTTACACCTTATATCACAAACCTTTGATTGTACTAAATCTGTTTACAAACACTTAAATGTAAACCATGATGTACCTACTTCTGTTTCAAAGTGGAACTTAGAGCCCTTCATCGGCAGTGGTGATCACGTCGATCTCCATATGAGGGAAATATTCTCGAGAGAGACGTTCACCAATATTCAATCAATCACTTCTAAAGATGCACAAGCGTTAATCACAACCTATTTTAACGTCTTAGGTTTGACGCAGTCACGACACGAGCGGCAACTCACGACCTCCCGGTTACAAAGCGAACACTCTACTACGACTGGGAAGTCATACGCGAGATCCAACACCGTTCGCGCCATGCCCAAGAATAATCTCAGTAAAGGGAGATAAGCCGGAAAGCTCTAATTCTAATTCTAAAAGCGAACATTTTTAATCGCTTGTACTCTTGCTCTCTGAACACAAAAAAGAAACATATACATATATTGTTCGATTGTGTTGTATGCATACAAATTGACTTCCCTGAGCACAAATTCATACCATTTCCTTTTACCTTTAAAACTGTTATTCCTTCTCAGGACAAGAGTTTGCAAGATAAAGAACCCACACAGCACTTCAGCTGGTGACATCTCAATGTCGGCTAAAAATCCTTAAAGGGACGTAATATAATCCCGTCACATGTGCAGTACGTACATTGCACACGCCCTCTGTTACAATCTCAGGTTTGACAGTGAAAATCAAAACCCGCAAATTAAATCAAACACTCTTATCAACTGAGTCACAAGTACATGTAAAAAGCCATTAGCTTTTGGTT
>NC_079173.1:22889217-23044217 GCF_947568905.1 Ostrea edulis | reverse complement strand
CTTTGTACGACATGTACGTATCATTGGTCTGGACATGGTTGTGCACGAACATGAGTACTTTAGGGGTCAAGCGCTGCATTCAAGTTTAATAAAGAAGACAAAATACTGTAAATACTAAAAATATACAGTTATAAATATTATGTGATGGTAATATGAATATATTTAAAATATATCATAAAATGTATATATGAACATGCATTTTAATGCATTTACATGCATGTGTAAGCACCACCGACTGCCAGTGTTTATGAAATTCAGGTACATACATACAAACAAATATGGATTAATATGCACATGACAGTGTCGTAATACTAATTAACACTCAAACACATTTTTTAAAACAATATTCAACAGGACCTGAACTGAGAAAAAAAAAGCATGCCTTACCCAAGCTGTCAAGCTAAAGACTGTTTTTACATGGTAATAAAAGGTGAGAAAAAAATTCATTAACAAGACATTTCAGAATCTAATATATGAACAGTGATTACTTAGCATTTACTTTTTGAAAATAAATGTTAATGCAAAGTGGAATTAGTGTCATAAACAACTAAAACGAGAGAACTTAGGTGTGATTTCTCTCTGTTAAAGACGGTCTTCGTTGACCTCACTCTCAGCAATGATACTCCGGAGCTCAAGATCCTCCACATTTTCCGATCGCACTTCAATTTCCACTTCTCTGAATGTGTTCTTGGGAAGTCTAATTCTGTTGGCAATTGTCCACACCAGGAATAGAATCATAACAAGTAAAACAGACTCACCCAACATAATGTAGGAGAACCACATCGAGGTGGACTGGTCCATCAAATATCCGAGGACAATGGGATTTACCATGGATCCCGCCGATGCAGCAATAAGAAATAAGGAAGATACCAAACCAGTGACAGGTAGAATTGATTCCTCAGTCCAGGAAAAAATCAAGGGGAAGATCATGGACATTGACGATCCCACTAATCCCGTGGATATCCAAATCCCTTCATATAATTTGAAGTGGGAGGTTAAGAAGAATCCCAGAAATCCAATGAACAGCATCGTGCAGAGAATGAAAATCAGTTTAATGGCCTTGAAAACGTGAGCCAGGAAGATGCCAAGAAAACGCCCCCCTGTGAAACTGGCCCAGTATAGGGCAGTGGCCACAGAGGCAACATATTTGGTCCACTTCAACTCGTTTACACAAAAAGTAGCTAGAAAGTTGTTAAAGCCATCTTCCAAGGCGCAGTACAGTCCCAAAAAGACCATCAACATGACCAGCACAAGCACCTTCATCCCCAGGGACAGCTTCTGAATATTCCTTTCTTTGTCCAAATCTTCATCTTCAGAATCTTTCGACTTGGTGTCAGGTGGTCTTTTGGAGGTGCAGGCCATCACAAACAAAGGAATGCTGGCTGTTAGGGAGAGGAAACTTGCTATTGAGAAAGGAACATACAGCATAGATTCTCCTGTTGAGGTCAGGTCAGAGGAGTCCCACTGTGTCAGGTTGCTTCCACCAGAACTATTGGTTACACTAGTATTTCCAGTTGCACCTTCTGTGGGTGGGTTCCCATCGGGGGCCAAAAAGGGGGCAGTGACGAAGGGTGAAACTGTTCCCCCAATAGCGAAGGCAAAATGAATGCTCTGCATGAAGGATTTCCCATTCGCGCCCCACAGACGCAAGAGGAGAGCATTGCCCGCTAAAAAAAAAAACCCAGTACATTATGACAATTGTTTTCATCAAACTTCTTCAAGTTTCACTCACATACTTATGCCTTTAAAAATACATATGAAAATCATTCTAGTAAATATGTCACCATTATCAGCAGAATGATGCAAAGATTTTACTTTTGGGCAAGAATTATTGTCTCGAAAATCGAAACAGACTTTCTGGATGCAGTGTGTGATGAATATAAAAAAGATGCAAATAAACACATACTAGTTAACTTTGACTAACTTTTGTCAGAGAATCAGTACTTACTAGTATCTAGTCCACCCCCTACTATCCCCTTCAAGACATGGATCCCGACCATCAGTTCATAAATAGAACACCACGGAATAATGGCGACAACCACACCCATAGCCAGGGCAGAAATCGACACGCAATACGTCCTCTCTCCGCTCATCTTGTCAAATACAATTCCCGAAATAATGGAGCCCACAAGATATCCGACGGAATGTCCTGTCATGAAACCGGAGGCTTTCCTAAGTGGTGATTTGGTGATGATTCTTAGGTCAAGAAAAGACGGACCGAACTGACCAATCGTCCAACCCTGCAAGACAAAAGTAAATGTAATTAGCTACGGAGAAATTATCCTACATATCTACTACTTAGAGTTGGGTACCGCAGAAAATAAAGGTACCGCAGTATACCGTGCATTTGCGAAATACCGCGGTACATACCACAGTATACCGCAGATTTAATGTTAATGGATTTTAGTTGTGATTTATTGTATGTAATGAGCAGTTATTAGTTTATTGATTGTAAATTGCATTTAATTTATTCAAATATAAATAATAAGGAAAACATCTTATTTAAATTTATTTTGAAACCAGTTAACAGAACAAAAGTTTAATCCAAACATAAAAGTAAGAATATAGTACATACTATATAGCAGTGTCTCTGTATCATGACTAGAATCGATTGTGACTAGATTACTGACTGGAACGACTATCAAAATAGCTAATAGGGGGAAAAACTGTGGAATTTATTTGACATGATCTCAAAGTCTAGAAGTTCTTAGAGTCGCTTACTTTGTTTCAATTTCATATTTTTGTTTAGTTACGAGTTATCAGACTTGAATATACCGGTATTTCGCCTTGTGTACCACGGTACATACCGGCACCAGAAAAATACTGGTAATACCTCGCACCTCTACTACTACTAAAATAACAATGTTTCCAAGGCCTACCAGAGTAACCTTGTGCTATTCAAATAACTCTTTACAACACCACCTGTATCCTTTACTTGATGAACAGATAGATGGCAAATAGTTCTTACAAATTGACCCTGAATGTTTATTTTGCCAAATCAAGTACTTATACAAATCAAGTGCTTATACAAATCAAGTACTTATTCAAATCAAGTACTTATACAGATGTATATAAGTGACTGACAAAAATCATGTTATTAATACATGTATGTAGTACAGTCTGATAAAAATTTGATTGCGCCCCCCCCCCCCCCCCCCTCCCAAATGAAGACCGGAATTGAAAGTAGCAAAACAATAAAATGGGGATGCAAACTTCCTAGTTATCATTCAGTTGTATAGAGACTATAAATTTATAGCATGCTGAAACAAGAGTACCGCAAACGGTACATAATATGTCTGTCAAAATGCTTTCATAGACCTTTTAAAATAGGGTGTTTTTCTTAAGCCATAAATTATAGAACTTTGCTTCAGGTAGTATCAACCATCATTACGCTTTGACATACTTTCTTTGCAAAATATGAATATTTCCTTAAACAAGATGTGTTTGTGAAACACAAATGCCCCAGATAATGACCAATTCCGAAGATGGCCAAGGTCACAAGAGCAAATACCTTGGTACCAGTAGAAAGATCTTGTCAAAAGAAATGCTCATGTACAATATGAAAGCTCTAATATTTACCATTTAGAAGTTATGACCAATGTGAAAAAAATTAAAAGTAGGTCAAATGTCAAGGTCAAAAGGTTCAATACCAATGGAAAGGTCTTGTCACAAGGAATACTCATGTGAAATATCAAAGCTCTATCACTTATTGTTCAAAAGTTATTACATGTAGCAAGGTTAAAGTTTCAGACAGAATGACAGAATTACAGAATGACAGGATGACAGGATTACAGGATGACATGATGACAGGATTACAGAATGACAGAATTACAGAATGACATGATTACAGAATGACAGGATTATAGAATGACAGGATGACAGAATGACAGGATTACAGAATGACAGGATGACAGAATGACACAATGACAGGATGACAGAATGACAGGACTACAGGATGACAGGATTACAGAATGACAGGATTACAGAATGACAGAATTACAGAATGACAGGATTACAGAATGACATGATTACAGAATTACAAAATGACATGATTACAGAATTACAAAATGACAGGATTACAGAATGACATAATTACAGGATGACAGAATGACAGGATTACAGAATGACAGGATTACAGAATGACAGGATTACAGAAGGACATCATTACAATGACAGGATGACAGAATTACAGAATGACAGGATTATTGAATGACAGGATGACAGAATTACAGAATGACACAATGACAGGATTACAGAATGACAGGATTACAGAATGACAGGATTATAGAATGACAGGATTACAGAATGACAAGATTACAGAATGACAGGATGACAGAATTACAGGATTACAGAATGACAGGATGAAAGGATTACAGGATGACAGAATTACAGAATGACAGTATTACAGAATGACAGGATTACAGAATGACATGATTACAGAATTACAGAATGACAGGATTACAGAATGACAGGATTACAGAATGACAGGATTACAGAATTACAAAATGACCGGATTACAGAATGACAGGATGACAGAACTACAGGATCACAAGAATGACAGAATTACAGAAGGACATCATTACAATGACAGAATTACAGAATGACAGAATTACAAAATGACAGAATGACATGATTACAGAATTACAGAATGACAGGATTACAGAATGACAGAATTACAGAATGACAGGATTACAGAATGAGAGGATGACAGAATTACAGGATTACAGAATGACAGGATTATAGAATGACAGGATGACAGGATTACAGAATGACATGATTACAGAATTACAGAATGACAGGATTACAGAATGACATGATTACAGAATTACAAAATGACATGATTACAGAATTACAAAATGACAGGATTACAGAATGACAGAATTACAGGATGACAGAATTACAGGATGACAGGATTACAGAATGACAGAATTACAGAAGGACATCATTACAATGACATGATGACAGAATTACAGAATGACATGATTATAGAATGACAGGATGACAGAATTACAGAATGACACAATGACAGGATTACAGAATGACAGGATTACAGAATGACAGGATTATAGAATGACAGGATGACAGAATTACAGGATTACAGAATGACAGGATTACAGAATGACAGTATTACAGAATGATAGGATGACAGAATGACATGATTACAGAATTACAGAATGACAGAATTACAGGATTACAGAATTACAAAATGACCGGATTACAGAATGACAGGATGACAGGATCACAGAATGACAGGATGACAGAATTACAGAAGGACATCATTACAATGACAGGATGACAGAATTACAGAATGACAGAATTACAAAATGACAGGATGACAGAATGACATGATTACAGAATGACAGGATTACAGAATGACAGAATGACAGGATTACAGAATTACAGAATGACATGATTACAGAATGACAGGATTATAGAATGACAGGATGACATGATTACAGAATGACAGGATTATAGAATGACAGGATGACAGAATGACACAATGACAGGATTACAGAATGACAGGATTACAGAATGACAGGATGATAGAATGACAGGATGACAGAATGACAGGATGACAGGATGACAGAATTACAGAATGACAGGATGACAGAATGACATGATTACAGGATTACAGAATGACAGGATTACAGAATGACAGAATGACAGGATGACAGAATTACAGGATTATAGAATGACAGGATGACAAGATTACAGAATGACAGGATTACAGAATGACAGGATTACAGAATGACAGGATGACAGAATTACAGAATGACAGGATCACAGAATGACAGGATGACAGGATGACAGAATTACAGAATGACAGGATTACAGAATGACAGAATTACAAAATGACAGGATGACAGAATGACAGGATTACACAATGACAGGATTACAGAATGACAGGATTACAGAATGACATAATGACAGAATGACATGATGACAGAATGACATAATTACAGAATGACATAATGACAGAATGACATAATTACAGAATGACATGATTACAGCATTACATGATTACAGAATTACAGAATGACAGGATTTCAGAATGACAGGATTACAGAATGACAGAATTACAGGATTATAGAATGACAGAATTACAGAATGACAGGTTTACAGAATGACAGGATTACAGAATGACAGGATTATAGAATGACATGATTACAGAATTACAGAATGACATAATTACAGAATGACAGGATTACACAATGACAGAATTACAGAATGACAGGATTACACAATGACAGAATTACACAATGACAGAATTACACAATGACAGGATTACACAATGACAGGATTACAGAATGACAGAATTACACAATGACAGAATTACACAATGACAGGATTACACAATGACAGAATTACACAATGACAGGATTACACAATGACAGAATTACAGAATGACAGAATTACACAATGACAGGATTACACAATGACAGGATAACAGAATGACAGAATTACACAATGACAGGATTACAGAATGACATAATTACACAATGACAGGATTACACAATGACAGAATTACAGAATGACAGAATTACACAATGACAGGATTACAGAATTACAGAATGACATAATTACAGAATGACAGGATTACAGAATTACACAATGACAGGATTACACAATGACAGAATTACACAATGACAGGATTACACAATGACAGGATTACACAATGACAGAATTACACAATGACAGAATTACACAATGACAGGATTACAGAATGACAGAATTACACAATGACAGGATTACAGAATGACAGGATTACACAATGACAGGATTACAGAATGACAGGATTACAGAATGACAGAATTACAGAATGACAGAATTACACAATGACAGGATTACAGAATGACAGAATTACACAATGACAGGATTACAGAATGACAGAATTACAGAATGACAGAATTACACAATGACAGGATTACAGAATGACAGAATTACACAATGACAGGATTACACAATGACAGAATTACACAATGACAGGATTACACAATGACAGAATTACACAATGACAGGATTACAGAATGACAGAATTACACAATGACAGGATTACACAATGACAGAATTACAGAATGACAGAATTACACAATGACAGGATTACAGAATTACAGAATGACATAATTACAGAATGACAGGATTACACAATGACAGAATTACACAATGACAGGATTACACAATGACAGAATTACACAATGACAGGATTACACAATGACAGGATTACACAATGACAGGATTACACAATGACAGAATTACAGAATGACAGGATTACACAATGACAGGATTACAGAATGACAGAATTACACAATGACAGGATTACACAATGACAGGATTACAGAATGACAGAATTACACAATGACAGGATTACAGAATGACAGAATTACACAATGACAGGATTACAGAATGACAGAATTACACAATGACAGGATTACACAATGACAGAATTACACAATGACAGGATTACACAATGACAGGATTACAGAATGACAGAATTACACAATGACAGGATTACAGAATGACAGGATTACAGAATGACAGAATTACAGAATGACAGGATTACAGAATGACAGAATTACACAATGACAGGATTACAGAATGACAGGATTACAGAATGACAGGATTACAGAATGACAGAATTACACAATGACAGGATTACAGAATGACAGGATTACAGAATGACAGAATTACACAATGACAGGATTACACAATGACAGAATTACAGAATGACAGGTTTACAGAATGACATGATTACAGAATGACATGATTACAGAATGACAGGATTACAGGATTACACAATGACAGGATTACAGAATGACAGGATTACACAATGACAGGATTACAGAATGACAGAATTACACAATGACAGGATTACAGAATGACAGAATTACACAATGACAGGATTACAGAATGACAGGATTACAGAATGACAGAATTACAGAATGACAGAATTACACAATGACAGGATTACAGAATGACAGAATTACACAATGACAGGATTACACAATGACAGAATTACAGAATGACAGAATTACACAATGACAGGATTACAGAATTACAGGATTACAGAATGACAGAATTACAGAATGACAGGATTACACAATGACAGAATTACACAATGACAGGATTACAGAATGACAGGATTACACAATGACAGAATTACACAATGACAGGATTACAGAATGACAGGATTACACAATGACAGAATTACACAATGACAGGATTACAGAATGACAGGATTACAGAATGACAGAATTACACAATGACAGGATTACAGAATGACAGGATTACACAATGACAGAATTACACAATGACAGGTTTACAGAATGACATGATTACAGAATGACATGATTACAGAATGACATTATTACAGAATGACAGGATTACAGAATGACAGGATTACAGAATGACAGACAAGACAAAAACAATATGCCCCCCGATCTTCGATCTCGGGGACATAAAAATTTAAGAAAATCAAAATCCATGGCACATGCATATCTTCTACATCAACACAAATACATGTATTTTGTAAAATAATTAGGCCCTCCCTTGAAAACTGTAGAAGAAAAAATAAATGACAAATCATATACTCTCTATACAATATTTCCTCAAAACTGACTAAGTTCAACAACCTGTAATTTTCTCAAAAATTGAAGGAAATCAAAATCCTTGCCAAATGCACATCTTCCATACCCATACAAATACTCTGTAAAATAAGAAGGTCCTCACTTGAAAACTGTGGAAGGAAAAACAGACAAATCATGTACTCTCTATCAGTGTTTTCAATAAGAGCCGGCAACCGGCAAAATTAACCGTCTGTAGAAGAAATTTTGCCGGCTGATATTTCAGTCTTCAAGATTTCTGCCGACATCGTAAGCTGTAAACATTCTTGGTTAAGTATAAATAAATATATCGAAATCCGTATCGTTTATGCGTTTGAAAAATACGGCGTCAATAGAATTATATCAATGACCCAGATTAACGTGATTATCAACTGGTCCCCATGCAGTTCGGAGCTCCTCGAGTGGCTCATACCTCGCACACTATTCCGTATTCGTATAGAGCGAAATGGTGTCAGCCGAGGATTGCCGATTGGGTCCATGTGGTAGACGAAATCTTCGAGGTCTACAGTCATGCCAAAAAGGAAAATCGAAGATTTTTTTCAACCAACCTCAAAGCGAGGTAAAGATTAAATAACAAAAACAGTATATCTATATATTTTTAGACCGGTATATTTTTTCTGTCATATAAGTTCGTGATTCAAAGACATTCTTACAAGCTACCAGAATTTCCTCATCAAATTTAATGTTAAATCTATATTTCTCGTGAATTATAAAATAATTCAAAGTACAGTCATTAATTTTCTTGAGAAGCAGGTAAGCATGCAGTACTACTTTGTGTATGTTTTCCACATTATAACTTAAACCAAAAGATTTTTTTAAATTCAATATTTTAGTTGAAATTTGCATTTATATTGCATGTATTGATATTGGTTTGGTTTAACTTGGAATTCTGATGATGACTTTTAATTCTTACATTTTAAGTTGTGTAATCATGGTAATGCACCAATATGAAATATAAAAATACAATTTAAATTTTGATGGTTGTCTTTATTGGATAGTAAACTAAAATAAATGTCACACAATGACATACACTCTGCCTCAGGCAAAGCAGGATAATGACCAGCATCTCATCTAACTTGATATTTAGACATATTAGTGACATTTACAAAATGTATGTGATGGGGAGTAAATCTGTATTACATGTATATTTAACATGAAATTTTTGCAGGGTTGTCTATTTTTTGTCAAAATTATATATATATGGCTGTCAGAATTTAGGAATAGGTTGGCTGGAGTAAAAAGGGGATATCAAAACAGCAATTTAAGTTCAGTTACAAGTGGTAGGAATTTCATGTAACATGTACTTTTTGATAGCATGAGAAGCAAGAAAAAAGCTTCAAAAATGCTTATTTTCGTTTTCGGCCGGGGGGCTTCGCCCCCCTGGGCCCCCTACCAGGGCTCTGCCCTGGACCCGCTGGGGGCCAGACCCCTTGCCGAGCTTGGGTTTCCTGCTATAACATTTTTTTCCCTTCTATTCAAAATCTTATTGAAAACACTGTCTCTATGCAATATTTTCTCAAAATGGACTGAGTTCAACAACCAGTAATTTTCTCAAAAATGGAAGAAAATCAAAATCCTTGCCACACACTCATCTTCAACATAAATATAAACACTCTGTAAAACAAGATGGTCCTCACTTGAAAATTGTGGGAGGAGTTAACCAAACAAATTATGTACCCTCAATGTAACAATAATTTTCAAATAAAGGGGCAAAACTCCTGCAAAAGAGGTAAAAATGGATCAAAATTGCAACAATTAAGATTTAGAGTGATCCACAAAGAAGCTACAGAGCAAGTTTTAAATTGATATGTGACAGAGAGAGAAATGAAATTAGAAACAGAAAACCCTGAACGGATGGAGGGAAATCCAGACATCGCTGTACCATATCAAATATGTCCCATCTAAAGACGAGCGTCTAAAAAGGCGTCAATGTACTTATTAAATCAAAGAAATGCTCTCATTAAAACAAAGAAATGTGCATACAAAACCAAAGAAATGAACTTACTAAAACGAAGAAGCTCCAGAAAATCCCCAGGTAAATGAAAAACTTCTCTTTGTATACACTATCATTCTTAAGTTGGGTCAGAATGCCCATTTGCTCGTCCTTTGTAGAAGAAACAGAATTTTCACAACCTCTCCCACCATTCTTTACAATCTGTGTGTCATTTCCGATAACTTCTTCCTTAGTAAAGGGCGTTTTTTCATCACTGGGGTCGTGCTGCGAGTTTCCGCTCTGATTAATATCCTGTGTTGCTGGTCCCATCTCCACAGTCATTCATGTGTCTGGGGGAAAAAAAACCCCAACAATTAAACACGCAAGTTTCAGCATTATTAACCTTGGATACTAGCTGTTAGTAAATGTTCTGCAATTTTTCCAGATATTGCCCCAAAACCACTACTATAAAGTTTATCATGATGCATTCTAAATACAGTCAAACCTTTAAGCGTACATAGGGTACGAAAAGGGTGCTATATAAATATAGTATTATTATTAAACCTCATTATCGCAAATTTGATTGGACCGATAAAACCTTCGAGATATCTGAAGATTTGAGATATCATGGTTAAAATACTGTCAGAATAAGTGGTTGGGACTTCCGAATCATTTCAGCATATCCATGGTATTTGAGACATCGGTATTCGAGATACCGAAGTTCTACTGTGTCTCATATTACGTTAATGATGCATGTATTCAATATAGCTGATAGTAATTTATGCGGTTTTTGGCATTACAGTTGCAAAATTATGAAATATGTTGCAGAGAAAAAAAAAAAGTTTCTGTAACTTTGCATACATGTGTCTAATTCTTAGGATAAAGTAAATCTTTTGTATCAATTCAATTAACTCCCTCTGCACTGCTGGACAAGTCAGGACAACTATACCTTATTGATCCATTCCTGATTGGAAAAACGTAATTTTCATCCACACATACAGATTATTTATATATACACTGTACATGTTACAATCCATCCAATCTACAACAAACTTGATATATTTCCTTCAACTGTGCCCCCCCCCCTCCCCCGTCCCCAATCTAATCAAAATTAGGACTCAGAATCTAATCAATATTAGAACTCAGATTCTGATCAAAATTAGATCTCAGATTTGTTCTGAACAAACTATGAGTAGATTACATTGCAGATCATACATCAAAATTATGATTAGTCTAAGATTGTTCCCCCACCCCCTCATCTAATATTATAGCAGACTATGTATCAAATTATGAGTAGATTGTTGCCCCTCTGCCCCTCCCTACCTCCTTTGTTGTACTCTAAATATAAAATTATAAGACTACTACATCTGTACTGACCGTGAAAGTATTTTTCTGCCTGTGTGTGGGTTAATTTACACCATCCTCACTCACTGACCACTACAGTAATATATATTCATAGTTATCTAAGTATTCATAACAGCCACTAATGTAAGTATAACACCAGGTGACCCAACCATCTAGTTTATGCCTCAAGTACTTATATATATGTAATAAGTATCTACAAGTGTACTTACTCTATGGTATAACTATGAATGATGGGTAACGACCCATACTTGTCTACCAATTCTGTGCTTCGTATTCAAGTCGTGTCTTTTAATATATATATACATGTAAAAAGATATCAAAGAATTATTACAATTCTTATGGGGTGTTAAATTTCATTCCTTTATGATATAGACATATATATATCCTAAAGGTAAATCCACCAAAAACTAAAACAAACTGCACAAAAGACTAACATTACATTATCCCAAAAAAAAAAACTTCATATTTCACACATGGTTTACATTTTTTATTTATATTTTAATGAAAGGTGAAGATAATGAACAGTGATCAATCTCATAACTCCTATAAGCAAAATAAAGAGTTGGGCAAATTCAGATCCCTGGACACACCAGAGGTTGCATATTCTATGGAAAATGAATTACTATGAAATGATTTAAGCTTGCATTATGGTCCAAATAAAACACTTTCAGTTTTTTCCAGATGAAGCGACAGTTTGCTGTCTATATCAACCAACTACAACAGCTTTCTTACATAGATGATAACTTCATAGCTATAATATTTGTATTAGAATGAGAGAATAAAATGGCTGTGTAATCTGCATTCAATAAAACTTTACATTCAGGATCAATACGCGCACTAAGCTCATTCATATATATCTGTATATACTAAAGAAGTTAACTGCCGTCCTTTAAAATAGGACTGCACTATGTGGTTCAAAGGCATGTGTTTCGAACAAAAACTTAATATTCTATGTTGAAATAAAATGTGTTTTTAACATGTTTAAACAGATTTTTTTTAAAAAAATCTTGATTCAGAAACATGCAATTATTTCACCGCAAGTCTTATTGCTATGGTTGTCTATAAGTCCAACAGATATGAAATCTAATGGATATGAAATCTAATGGATATGAAATATTTGTAGCTTTGATCTTAAACATTCGAGTTAATTTTAAGAGTCATCAGTCATCCTTGCATTTGATATAGCCTGGATTTCTCAAAACAAAACACAACAAAACAAGAGGCCCATGGGCCACATCGCTCACCTGAGTCACCTTGGTCCATATCAGAAGACTTTCCATATATATTTGTATGTAAAACCGTAGTCCCTATTATGGCCCCAACCTACCCCTGGAGGCCATGGCTTTTGCAAACTTGAATCTACACTATGTCAGAAAGCTTTCATGTAAATGTGAACTTCTTTGGCCCAATGGTTCTTGAGAAGAAGATTTTTAAAGATTTTTCCTATATATTTGTATGTAAAACTTTGATCCCCCCTTGTGGCCCCATCCTACCCCCAGGGGCCATGATTTGAACAAACTTGAATCTGCACTATGTCAGAAAGCTTTCATGTAAATATCAGCTTTTCTGGCTCAGCTAGTGGTTCTTGAGAAGATTTTTCCTATATATTTGTATGTAAAACTTTGATCCCCTATTGTGGCCCCATCTGATCCCCAGGGGCCAGGATTTTAACAATTCAGAATCTGCACTATATCAGGAAGCTTTCATATAAATCTCAGCTTTTCTGGCTCAGCTAGTGGTTCTTGAGAAGAAGATTTTTCCTATATATTTGTATGTAAAACTTTGATCCCCTATTGTGGCCCCATCCAACCCCCGGGGGCCATGATTTTAAGAATTTAGAATCTGCACTACCTAATAAAGCTTATCTATAAATTTCATCTTTTCTGGCCCAGTGGTTCTTGATAAGAAGATTTTTTAATGACCCTACATTATTTTTACCTTTTCTTGATTATCTCCCCTTGGAAGGTGGCCTGGCCCTTTATTTTAACAATTTAAAATTCCCTTTACCTAAGGATGTTTTGTGCCAACTTTGGTTGAAATTGGCCCAGTGGTTTTTGAGAAGAAGTAAAAAATGTTAAAAGTTTACAAATGGACGGACGCCGGAATATGGGTGATCAGAATAGCTCACTTGAGTTTTTAGCTCAGGTGAGCTAAAAAGGCATGAAAAAAGAGCACTGCTTTATTATTTTTATTTTAGCTTGTAGGTTTTCATTTTGGCCTGTGGATTAATTACCCTGTGGTAGAAAAAGTTTCGACCCCCTCAGGGGTCCGGTTCGAATCCTGGTCTGGTCTGTTGCATTTTCTCCCCTCCTGTTACAAATTTTATGCTAACGTTAAATCGGGGGACAAGTGTATTATGATGTCATGTAACTAACAAGTCCCGATGGCATTTAGAATACATACATATATGAATAAATGACATTAGTCCCTATGCCTCGATTGCGCGAGTAACCTCCAGCTCCCTCAATCTCAATTTGTCGAGGCTGGATATTTGGACTGACGCGTCTTTCCGAGTTTCGGAAGAGGCAGGCCGCGCCGCGCCGTCAGTCCAAATACCGACGAATCTCGCTGCACAAGATTACATCAGCATTTACAACATTGTTAGGCCATATCTTTGTAACATGTGGATTGATTATGTGCTGTGAAAAAGTTATTTGTTTAATGACATTCAGAAGAATAGCATACCTTAAAGTAATGATTAATTATTGGAGCCAACCAAACCAATCCACACTAGATATATGACTGCACGGGATGTTTCGCCCTCAAATACGTTTCGTACTAAGACGATTCGCACTAGGACGATTCGCCCCAATTTGTGGTGCGAAACGTCCCATGCATTTTCCAATTACTTTGGTTATTATCTATATAACTACATATCTAAGACATTTTATCTGATTGCATTTGATGTTAACATATATAGACAGGTGTTAGTCCATGTTCCCCAAATTTCCTCAATCAAATTAGATCTTGATTTTGATTAGTACTTGAGTAACATTGAAGTTTTTGTTTTTTTATGTAAAGCATTCATATTTAATGATATTTTAATGATATACAAGTCTGATTGGACAGGGTAGCTTAAATTTTTTTTAGATATTATTTATGGTCACATGTTCAAGTAATACAGAACATTCAATTTTTCATATTTCTTAATCGAAATTATACATGGATATCCGGTAGCGGATTTAGGGGGTATATCTAAGGAAATCATGGTCTTTTATTTAGAAAAGGATTTTTTTTTCACTCTCGGAGAAATAGATTTTCAACTTGGAACAAATTCAAATGTTAATCTGGTACGTTGAAATATAACACAACACCAATTTTCAAAATCATTTATATTAATGTATCTGCCTATGCAAAAATTTGATCCATAAACCCCACTTTTTTCTGAGCACCTCCGAATTAATATTGATCCCGACAAACGCAAAATTATAGATGCAATTAACTTTATATTTGAAGTGGCAGCGCCATCGCGGTAGTTGTCTTTAATTTCGCTTATAGAGATCACTTACCTAGTTTGTTGAGAGTGTTCATCCCTATAATTATATTTCCTCATGTTTGATTATTTCTATAAGATAGACTATTAACTTATTTTTTAATCAGTGTGGATAAAGACAATCGTCAATGTAAGTATAATATCTTTTTAACGTCGGAGTGCGAATAGTCTTAAGGTGAATTAAACGTCGTAGGGTGAATTAAACGTCGTAGGGTGAATCGTCTTTTGGGGCGAATCGTCCTAGCACGAAACGTCCTCAGGGGCGAAACGTCCGCACGGCCAGAAACGTCAGCTGTCATTCCGAACCCGAGGAAATAATTTTGTTACTGATTTTTTAAACTTCAAAAATGATTTAGCCATAGTCATTTCAATGTCAGAAAAATTATTATATCCTATCGATAATGTTTGTAATTCATTATGAAAGTGTACAAACATCAATGGAATTCCATGAGAATATATTTATGAGCGAATTATCCAACGACTTTCTATTTCAGCACGCGCGCTTTTTCTACTTTCGTTATGACTGAATCGCAGGAATTACTTCATGAACTTCCCAAAGAAACAATCCGTTTATTAGGGAGCACTCAAGTGATAACATCGGTATTCAGCGTTGTGAAAGAACTGATAGAAAATGCCCTTGATGCAGGTGCTACCTCGCTTGAGTTGCGTTTGGTAAATATTGATTATTTACTCGTATAGTTGTATTTTGCACAGCTCTACAGTCTGGAGTGGTTGATTGACATAGGTTTCTAAAGTTGAAGCTGATACAATTCCTCATTCCCATCGAGCAAAAGGTCATATTCACCCAAATTGAAGTATACATTGATATTCCAAATTGTGTCGCGTCGATTGATTTTGATGAGGCCAAAAATAATAAAATGTGTGTGTGTTTCCCGACCCTACCTACTTTTTTGGTGATTTTATTGACAATATGTATAATATGTTTTACGGCGTGACCGTGTTTGAGGGCGAAGCAAACAAATTTTGGCATTGGTATCTATATCCAAAACAGAACAAAGACAACCCAAAGTTAGCACGAGGACGGAACTGTATCAAAGCATCCTAATTTTGGATATTTGATCCGTCTACATATTGAACGCGGGAAATATAACGCAATTGATGTAAACAGTACATTGTGACGTCATATTCAGCGTCGTTATTTAGGAAATTTACAAACATAGCGTTTGAACCACAACAACAAACATGGCGTTAATCGTGGAGTGATTATACATGATTAAGAAAATAAGATTTACATGCTTTTACGAATTTTATGTAACATCTCAGAACGACGTGAACTAGGGTAGACGAGATTCAAAATGGAGAAATACATGTCCACGCGATAATATTCGAATCGACGCCATTAGTACCAAACTTTTCAAGTTCCATAGGTATGGTTTAATTTTTCATTATTTCCCTATATTTTCCTTTTAAACATGTATATACGTGTTACCTTCGGGCCGTGAGAGGGCTTCGCCCTCTATTAAATGAAATTAAACTCTGCAATTTTCAAACAGGATCGTTTTTTGTTTTTTTTTTCAAGTTTCTCTGAATTACATTTTGACTACTGTTGATCTTCAAAATGTTTGAAAAAAATTGTTATATGTATGCCTTTATAGAGGTAAGACATGTTTTCAAAGTGTATCAAAAACTAAGATTTCAAATAAAATATTTCAATAAAATAAAATGTTTTACCTATCTACCTAATTTTGGGGAAGTGAAATGGAAAAGGAAACACAAATATTTTATTTTGGCCCATGCTGAAGAAGAAATGTCATTATGTGTAGATGTTGCACACATTCTACTTGATGAAATATGTATCATAATAATTTTACCTCGCTTACTGATTTAAAATAATGCTTTTGATAATGGATATGAATTACCAGTAATAAACTAATGTTGCAATACTTCTAACATTTTTAGCAGGAAGCAGCAATCCGTAAAATAAGATATGATATTTAAAATAAATTAACATGATCATCCAGAAATGGTTACAACTGGAATTTTTTAAATTGTTTTGAAGTTTAGCTTGCCATCAGCTAGGTTCCTTTGTAATATATTCCCAGCAATTTTAAAGCATTCAGTTTTGACCAACTATATAATCTCAGTGAGACTGTTCGAGGCTGGATATTTGGACTGATGCCTCGATCTTCTGAAGGTGTCAAGTCCAAATATTCAGCTTTGGCGAATCTTGCTGAGATTATTGACTGCAACAATCATAGTTTTTCCATATCGATGCCTCAAAAATATTGTCAATGATGTGACGGCTGTAACGTTTATGATGATCTTAGTGTAAAAAATTATGAATTTAATTTGAAGTTGTAAATGTGGCTGATATATAATAATAAAAAAGTAAAGATAACCAAGTTATCAGTTTCATAATTTATCCTTTAAAGAATGCAATTATTCTTCAAATAGAGAGACAATTAATTTTGGGTATCATAAGAAACAATTTAAAATTTTTCTCTATGACAAAAGATTCGAATACTTGTATTGTAAATAAATTGTAATTGATCGACAAGCCAATGCACTTTAGATTATAAGGATCTGGCAGAATTTAATTTCCTTCTAAACACTATTATCAGTCAAATCTTATAATATAAATAAATTTTTAAAGACCAATTCATATAGAAACTGAAAAATAACAAAACATTGGGTCTATTTTATTGATACAGTGGAACTTCAGTATCTTAATTGAACACTGATATCTCGATTACCATGGATATATCGATATTATTTAACGTTCCTTTCGAGGATTTTCACTCATGAATATGGATGGATATGTCAAAATGATAATTTGGAAGTACCAATTAAACACTTATTCTTTAAGTATCTTACTTAGCAATTGAGTTTGATCCGATGATCCGGCCGCGCCTGCCATCGAAATGTGATCCAACTCTTCAGATCAAGTTACTGTAGTAATAATATATATATATACTCTCTTAGGCATTTTAAATCCACATTTATAAGATACTAAATGTAATTCAAATCATCAAAAATCAGACATATAGTGAAATTATATTTTGTGTACACAGTTTTGTTTGTGACACGTCGTTCAATATTTTCCACAAAAAAACATTGTGTTGATGCATTGCGACGTCATTGTGATGTTAACGCAGTTTCAGAGGATACTGATACGGAATCAGAAAACCAGTATGGAAATCCGGATATCACACTCTGTGAAATCCACAGTATCAAAAAACGAAACGTTGATGGGTATTACCGTATATGATAGAGGAATATACTATACAGTTTTAAAATGTGTGTGATATATTACTTACTTTTGATCTGTGTAAAAGGTATTCTTAATGATATTTGATTGCACAACTTTAAATACTACATTTGGTGCCGTTGACCACCCCAGGATTTGCAGGTTGTCCTTTCAGGGGCGAAAAGAACCTGGGTTGATATTGAAAGACAATTTTAAAATTATAATTGATCTTAAGGAGAGAGGAATGTAGTAATTAGGGGTATACGGACCATGGATATCGGCCTGGATAGCTCAGTGGTTAGAGCACCTGACTAGTAATGCAGGGGTCCCGGGTTCGATTCCTGGTCCAGCCAAAGATTTTCTCCTCTCTCCCTTAAATACTACAATATCATGTATATATTGTCAATATATATTAGGGTCAGCAGCAAAAAGGTAGGTAGATTGAGTCGGGGGAAACCGGAAATTTTATTTTGGCCTAGTTTTGAAAGTGCTTGGATATTTTTATTTTCAATTTTTCATTGTGTAATGAGAGTATACATCATTGCAAGCATGACATATTTTTGTTAAATAAAGGAAAACTATGGACTGGACAAAATTGAGCTCAGAGACAGTGGATCAGGGATACCAGTGAAAGACGTCCCATTTGTGGCCAAGAAGTACCACACCTCTAAAATCACAAACTTTTCTGACCTAGAGAATTTACAGACCTATGGCTTCAGGGGTGAGGCTCTGGGGTCTCTCTGCAGTGTGTCTAACTTGTCCATCACTACCCGTACCACAAACGAGGAAATCAGCTCCACCTATAGTTTTAATTACCAAGGGCAGATAACTTCATCTAGACCCTCCCATCTAGGAATAGGTACATGTATATTTTCAGTTCTTGTCATTCTTAGAGCTAACTCCACAAAATTTTTAAATCAGTGAATTTGAAAGCACAGATGGTAATTCATAAAGAGAATAATTTTATTGATAATGATTATTTCAGTCAATTTATAAATTCTTTGCAGGGTTGGAAATTAACTCATGTCCGTAAGTCGGAGACTAGGAAAAAACGTGTCGGACTAGTGAACTCTCTATAGCACTAGTCCGTACGGACTAGTGAAAATCCGGAAATCAATCTTGAATATGGTAAAGATATTTAGCAAGATTTGTCCGAGTCTCTTAGATGTTTGAACTTATGGTCGATTAATTACCTACATGGTTATGTGTTTGTGTGACTATGACATCCTGAGCTCCCAAACACATGGAGTGCATTCGAGACCGCCGTTCTTCGAATATGCACAAATGTTTTGCGGACTAGTGAACATCAACAGTGACTAGTCCGTATGAACTAGTGCTTGAAAAAGTTAATTTCGAACCCTGTTTTGTATTGCTTATAAGAGTTATGAGATTGATCACTGTTCGTTATCTTCACCTTTCATACTGGACGGACTAGTGAAATGCTTTGCGGACGAGTGAACATCAATAATGACTAGTCCGTACGGACTAGTGCTTGAAAAAGTTAATTTCGACTCCTGCTGTGTGTTAATTTAAATGTATGTATTAAATGGAATGATGTACGTATGAAAAGGTAAAATTGTACCGGGGTATTCTAAATTTGAATCAAGAACTGACTTTACATGCATTATCAATAACCTGAATTCTAGTAGATGTACAAATATATATTAGTAATTCATCATTTGCAAGCCATGCCTATTGTTTCCAGGGTTGGTACTACTGGACTCAGTTAATGAATGATTTAAACTGTTGCAGAGTGTTGTATTAATTGTCAGACTATGATAATCTGCATATCATTAAATGATTAAAAGCTTAAGATCATATGTGACTGTAATAAGTAAACATATCATTAAATGATTAAGAGCTTAAGATCATATGTGACTGTAATAAGTAAAAATATCATTAAATGATTAAGAGCTTAAGATCATACATATATGTGACTGTAATAAGTAAACATATCATTAAATGATTAAGACTAGCTTAAGATCATATGTGACTGTAATAAGTAAACATATCATTAAATGATTAAGAGCTTAAGATCATATGTGACTGTAATAAATAATATGTATAGGGGAGCTTTATACATGGATATACAATTTTAATTGATTAAATATTGTTTAACGTCCCTCGAGAGAATATTTCACTCATATGGAGATGTCACCACTGCCGGTGAAGGGCTGCAAATTTTAGGGCTATGCTCGGCGCTTTTGGCCTTTGAGCAGGGAGGGTTCTTGATCGTGCCACACCTGCTGTGACACGTGACCTCGGTTTTTTAGGTCTCATGCAAAGGACCACCCCATTTAGTTGCCTTCTACGACAAGCAAGGGATACTGAGACAATTTTTTTTAAAAAAAATCATTCTTGGATAGAAGCTGTACATGCAAGTATATCAATAAAGAAGATGTGACTACGTATTTAGAAATAGTCCACTGATTGTCTGTTCATCTGTCTGTACACTTGTACCTGTACAATGTAATGGAGAATAAAAGCACACAGTCCATACATATTCCTGAGAACTCTTTCTGCTCTTGTCTCTTACATTAATTAAGTCTAATTAGATATATTGAAATGGTAAATTAACTTATATTTTGGTATTTTTTAAATCAGGGATGGGGAAATTAATTCTAATAAGTAATATTAACTAGTAAATAAAACTTGTACATATTATGTATTTATGAACATAATGACTGATTTGCGATGACATATACTTTGTTAGAAAGAGGTTAAGACCAATTCAACTTAATTAGTAGATTATCATCCAGGGTCAGCAAAAAGTATGTGGTGCGTTTGGGAGGATTTTATTTTTTGATTTCTTTTTTTTGAGAAAAATATTAATGACAAACGAGTTTTTGTCAACGCCATGGATATCAATCTGATGCTTATTTCACAGACGAATTCCAGGTTAAGCTTTAATTTCAAACACAGAAAGATACCAAACTTCTCCAAGATATGAAGAACATTAATCCTTTCCTTTCTGCCCGTAAGAACGTGAGGAATTAAGAAAACCATATCTATTTTTCTTCACATGGCTTTTCACGTTGCTATACGGGAAATGTAAACAAAAAGTGTAAATACCAGAGTCGGACATGAAAATTTTCTGGAAATCGCAAGTTTCGCAAAATAAAAAGATTTTGTGTGGGTTGATTTTTGTTGGGTGGGTGGGGATGATAATCTATCAATTAAGTTGAATTAGCCTAATTGCAAATTTTTTAAAAAGTATTTTGTACTTGAATAAAAGTTATTTTAAAGTGATATGGCTTCAAATTGATGTAAGATTTTTAATGATACAGTAGACTAGTAGTAATGATGATTACTATAATAAATGTACATACCACAAAAACATGCCATCAATTGATAATTCAATTTTTATTTTTTTTACAGGTACGACAATAACTGCTCTTAACTTATTTAAGAACCTACCTGTGAGGAGGCAGTTTTATAACACTAACAAGAAAAAGAGAGATGAACTAAAACGCATTGAAGACCTGTTGTTGTCATACGGAATTGTCTCCCCTGTGGTACGGATTAATCTCCGCCATGATAAAGGAATTATCTGGCAGAAAAATCCTGTTCCAGATGTTAAAACAGCCATTCTGGAAACTCTGGGGAAAACTGTCAGCTGTAATCTTCAAAAGAAAGAGCTAGTGATCGAATTCCCAAAGGTAGGTGAACAGGAATTAAATCAAAATCTTTGATCCTCTGGTCTTCCATTAGATTACGGTACAGCAGAAAGATTTTGTCTCTGTGCAAAGATTTATTAAATTAAATAAGATCAAAATTCAGAATAACAAATGTGGATTTAGTCACACCACTGTGGTGACAATTTTCTCCTATTATTGTGAATACCCAGTTACACATGCAGCATATGAATGCACCTGGATGGAGTCTTATAGAGTTGACAATGTCACCTAGGGGTTATTGGGGTGGATCAGAGATCAGATTTTAATTGCATTTGTGAATTGGGACAGATGTCCTCAGTCTTCATTTAGTAGTGCATGCACATACAAAAAAATACATATGAACTCTGTCCATTGTCTGTCTGTCTGTATTTAGTAGTGCACATACAAAAAATACATTTTGACTATGTGCATTGTCTGTCTGTATTTGGTAGTGCACATGCAGAAAATACATATCGACTCTGTCCATTGTCTGTCCATCTGTCTGTATTTAATAGTGCACATACAGAGAAAATAGATATCGACTCTATCTATTGTCTGTCTGTCTGTATATAGTAGTGCACATGCAGAAAAAATACATATTAACTCTGTTCATTGTCTATCTGTCTGTCTGTCTTTAATGCCTTGGATTCTGGTTGATATATCAACTACTGTTTGAGCTTTAACTATGAAACTTCATGTGAAGAGTTTCAGTTATTTCAAAAATATTTGATTTCATTTACTGTAACTTTAGGATGACTTATATTTTTTGGGGTTGCCTGCGAAGCATAGCAACACATAACAGTCATTTTGTCATCTTTGTCTGTCTGGCATCTGTCTGTGACAACCATTTAGTTCTCTCCATGCCAGGAGGCACATAAGGCTGTGACACTCTCTCTCCAAACCACTCTGTCTCTTGCTACCATATTGACCTCATTCTACCATCTCCATCTGCACTCCTTCTTTCTGTTTCCACTGTTCTTCAGAGGTTAAATACCCAGGCAATTTATCAAATATGATTTTTTTGTAATTCATTGTTTTAAGAACAACTTCATTCATATCCCAATTTTTGCTACATAGCACCATACTGGTAAAGGCCCAGCTTTTCATAACTTTACACATTTTTAAAGAAATGTTTTGCATAACGAAAACGGCATGATATGAATATATCATATTTGCTGTAAAATCTTTTCAGGTAAGAATGGACCTATATTTGCCTTCTCCAGAGTGTGACTGGTCCGCAGTGTCTCGCAGCGTAAAAGACAGGGGGTTTGTTTTTATTAACCAAAGACCTGTCCATCATAAAGAAATTGAAAAGGTAAAGTACCGTATATTTCATCCCCCATTTTATTTTCATCCATTTTGTCTTGACCAGAAATGGATAATAATACTTTTTAAAACTGGGTGAACATAACTTCATTAATGACTTTAAAGTAGCAAAAAATTACTTTGAACCAATTCAAGACCAGGCGAAATCATATTTCAATGGCCCGCTGTGAAAATGGCAAAGGTGAAAATTTCCCAGCATACAGTATATCAATAGGGGAAAGTCTCGGAGACCTATAATCATTAGACTGGTTTAGGTACCGGGGTATGTCAAATAATTATAGCAATCATTGTAAATATGTGTATTGTGTTGTCATGAATAATTTACATGATAGCTTAGCATATGTCACATGCATATAGGGTTTTATCTAAGATCCACCTGCCCATTTTACAAAAGGTCCTATGACTAAAGCCTGTATTCTAATATGTGTCTTACAACATACAGTCAAACCTCATTATCTCGAACTCGGTGGGACTGAGAAAAAACATTGAGATATCTGAGGATTTGAGATATTGAGGGTAAAATACAGTATAATCTGTCTAAACCGGCTATGTGTGGTTCCAAAGAAATTGGCTGGTTTGCACAGAGTCCGGAGTGCAGAATGTTGACAATAATGATAGTTGCTTCCCTTGTATTCACTATCTATGCATACGTGTGTAATGATTGGTAACGTTTTAATATATCACAAAAGAATTCAAAATGTAAAAATATAAATGTCAGTGTTTTATTGTCGTGCTCATTTGAAAAAAATTCAATTTTTATTAAACAGTTTAAAATCTGGGAATTATTCGCACAATTTTCTGTTGGTAAATTGTCGATTTCGTCTACATCATCGCCGTTATCAAGTGCTACATTATGTACGTTCGTCAAGTTTGTGTTGTGTTCGTTTAAAATTTGTCTTTCCCAGCTTTCATTGTAAATGTATCGCTTTCAACTGTCTCAATTTGTGAAACGGAAATTAATGCAATGCTGAGTGATTGACCGGACATGGTGAGTTGTGCTAACTAACTGCATATCATCACTGTCTGACTCGCCGTAGAGCTCCGAGAAGTCCATGAGGGGAAAACCCTGCTTTTGGAAAACATAACGGGATTGTTGCCGATTTTTTATTTCATTCCAAGAATGTATCGAATTCATCGATTAATTGAACTTTGTCTTTTATTGTCAGTTCTCATCTCTGTCGTTAGGGGGCGCCATTACCTCGTGCGTGGTGCTGTCATAATTGAAAAGTGCACCCCCTAAAAATCAGGTTTTATTTTAAAGTGATCGCGACTCCTTGCCAGTTTCACTCTTTTACTTACCTGTGGCTTCCCTTGAGACACCCTTTGTGTACACCGCGTGTGATCGACCGAATACCGACAGGTTGGTCATTGTGGGGTGGCTGGTTTAAACACGATAATTAGAGCTAATTACAAGCAGTTGGGACCTTGTGTACACCAAATACAATTGACCGCAACAATTAGGGTGGTGTATCATTGAGGGGCCGGTTTACGCAGGATAATTAAAGTTAATTGATAGCAGTTGGGACTGTGTAAGCCGGCCGATATACAGAATACGCAGTATCCGGAGTACAGGGAATTATTAATAAAGGATTTGTTAAAGAAATGTTAGGGACTATATTTTGTGGCCGGAATTGACAGAGCACCGGAGTACTCAGAGGCCGGTTTGGACAAATTATACTGTACTTAATTAAAGAATAAGTGGTTCGGACTTCCAAATCACTTCAACATGTCCATGGTATTCGAGCTATCGCTGTTCGAAATACCAAAGTTCAACTGTTCAAATATTTGATGTATTTTTGAGTCGACTTGCGTGGCGAGAAGACCCTTGCTATTACCTGCAAGCTCGGATTTTGTGCACAAACCTGTTATAATCATGCGCGTGCAAATAGTTCTTATTCTTTAGTTGTGGAAATTTCAAGACCGTTTGGTAAATATCATTCCTTTCTTATCCATACTCTTCAAAACTATTCTGATTATGATTCTGCACGACATAACTTGCAAATTCTCCTTTAAAAATGTTTTGTCTGGTCTGTTTTTTAGACAACGTGAGCGCGTATGAATATATTATTTCAAGAATGACTTATCTAATTTCAACATTGTCGCGTGACGTTTAACGGGAAAAATAGCATGTGTTTACAGAAGTTGGCGAAGAGACTGATAGTGTGTGTTCACCGAAATTTATGTTATAGGGCGAAAATATCTACGTACATTTCATCGAAGACTTAAGCAACTTAAGGAGGCACAAATCGTAAGTACACATGTACTTACATTTGTGCATATGTTGATAAAAGTATTGTTTATTGGCATTGCAAAGGCTACAACGATGTTCACTGTCAGAACCTAAAATGTAAAGAATCGGGCGTTTTTATTCAAGGTAACGTCACATTAAACCCAAATTGCATATGTTACAATAATTTTATCAATCTTAAAAGGTACATTTTGGGAAACGCGAAAAAAGAAGAACCCCATAGTGTTTAAACTGCCGTGGCTGGTATAAATTACGTAATTTATAAGCCCAAGAAATTACTTCAAGGGAATTAAAAGACTTTGAACTTGTTGAAGTATAATTTGAAAAGTTTTTTTTTTGTACAATGAATTATCAGTGGGAAATTTGTCATGAAATTCTATTCCATCAAAAATGAAATTTCCGGATTACATTTTTTGGGGGGAAATTGTTTGAAATAATTTACTGTGTCATTATCAGATTATCTTGGAGATGAGATAAAAAAAATATCTGTGGAGTTGAAATTGTATCCCTTTTCAAATCTTTATGTTCAGAGGGTAATCAATTAAATGAACAATTTGAATTACATGGTTTGGTCATTCGGGGAATAGCTATGGCATCAATATCCAGGTATAACAGCAAGGGCATTGCAGTTTGTCAGGTACCCGATGACATCTTGCATGATACAACTCAAGAACAACCATTAGATATTGCAACAAATAGTTCAGTCAATTCTAAATCCAAAAAATCGAATAGATTTACCCTAGTGTTGGAGAATTTGCATGTTATGTCGCGCAGAATCATAATCGGAATAGTTTTAAAGAGTATGGATAAGAAAGGAATGATATTTACCAAACGGTCTTGAAATTTCAACAACTAAAGAATAAGAACAATTTGCACACGCATGATTATAACAGGTTTGTGCACAAAATCCGAGCTCACAATTCGTATTGATGAAAACAAAGTCTCTTTTTTATATATCTATATGTGCTATTTTCATTCTTCTACAACATGTGCTTCTCCAAAGTTGTGGCGTTGTCTCCATTTTTAGGCATCTTTAGTCGAAATTTATCTTTTTGAATAAAATTTGTTTTTCTACAAAGTTGTTTTCCAATTTATTTAACTTTACTTCAAGATTTTCACTTTGCTTCAGTGGTCACCTTCAAAGTGATAAGAATTTTCATTTCAATATCGAATATGTGCATTGTTGAAACTTACAGATGGACCATAGATTCATACTGATTACCTTTTCTTGTAAAGGGGATCAAAGAGAGTGCAATGAATACATTTTCCGATGTTGTGTTTGGAAACAGTATATAGGAAAATATTTTTTTCTCAAGAATTGTTCAGGGAAACAATGTCATGATAAGTCAATGTTTTGTTTGAATTATGACTCTCAAAATTCCTCTCTAGGCCTAGAGTGTAAATTATCTTTAAGTATATACATTATGTTAAAATATATACCCAAGACTTTACAAATTAAAATTCTTAAGTTGCAGAAACAGAAACTTTGTAATTTCCCAAAACATTGACGAGCAGATGAAGAGAGAGTCGACTCTCAGGCCCTTCAGGCCTTTGATTCTTTATTTTTTTTTATATAAAAACTTAAGTACGTAAAATATAGATATTATTAACCCATAAGTTAATGTTTATTAAACATAATGACTAAAAATCTCCTGATCTTGATTTGTGTGTTACAAATGAAATTAAATCGGATAGATTTACACGTATATATGTAAACTTCTATCTCCAGATGATAAGAAGTTATCTGTGTTTAGAGAAGGGGAGGTATCCTGTGTTTATCGTATCCGTCACGATTCCGCCAGCGGATTTGGATGTCAACGTAGAACCAAACAAGACACGAGTCTTCCTTCACAAACAAGTAGGATATCATAAATCAAAGTACTGAAAGTATCTATAGGGTGGGATATCATAAAAACATTTTATAGAAATACACAGATATCTATAGGGTAGATGGTGACTTGTCTGTTATTCAGACCAAAACATTACCATCCTGCAGTATTCCTGACAGGTCCTTTGGAAGCAATTTCAAAGTGATGGGCAAAATATTTTACTGATTTTCTATATAATTCATGAGGAAAAAAACAAAAAGTTGAGGGTGCCATCCCATTCCATTTCTATGGACCTGCAAACCTATTATCATATTATACCATAATGAAATCATAAAAAAAACCTCTTTTTTTGTATTGCTGTGCTCATTAACAGACAGAATTCATGAAATCAGCTTAGCACTTTTCAGTACTTTGATTTATATTGCTGTATAAGTATACAGAATGTATGTAGCATATTTTAAATATTATCTTGTTTCAGGAAATTGTTATGGAATTATTGGAGAATTATTTGAAAGACACATACAATCCTATACAACAGTCCAAGGTGGAAAATCAAATGTTAGACATCAATATGCAAAACAGAGGGGAGAATGCGGCAGGATTGTCAATAACTGAAACCATTGATCCGGAAAATGAAGTCAACCATGATTCCATGGTAACCACAGACCACCAGGTCAAGGTCATAGCTACAAAAGATCTGAGCTTATTGGACAACTCCCTTCCTGTATTTAGAATTCCCATTGATAAGGAACCAGAAGAAGTCCAGGAATTGGGTCATGTTGAACGAGTTGCTACAGAAAGTCTGACAGTGTGTTCAGATATCCCAGAGATTCCAAATATTACATGTATACCCAAAACTCTTAAAAAAGAATCCAATTCTTCAGGACACAGTCTCCAATCTGCTGAAGAAGATGATCGTACGACAGAGACCGTAAATGTCCAAACTGCAAATGCTAGAGACCCTACAGATGAATCATCTGATGTTATGACCCCAGCTGACCCCAAGGAAAGGTCAAGTATCACAACTAACACACACAACAATGAATTAACTGATGATGCTTTGTCGGACCTTATGTCGCCCTGGTCAGATAACACAGACACATGTAACGGAGAAACTGCTGTAAATACAACATCTACTTCAGTCACTGAGGATCATATTAAAGAGACGGGTGGATCAAACGGAGAACAGTGGAGCAGAGGTCAAATGTTAAAGAATTCTAGTGGAGGGTCCTTAGAGGTAAAAGGTCAAAGTGCAGTTAAGTATCGGACGATTACACTTGCAGATCTTAGAATTTACCTGTAAATTGTAGATTACAGATTTTATTGTTTTAATTTAAAAGAGTCTTACAGATTAATTTGAAACCATTATTAATTAAAGGACACGATCTGAGCTGAAAAGTTTACAAATTTAATTCTTTTCATTTTCAATGTTTACAATGCTTAATTTAGGTATTTCTAATGGTCAGCAAAATTTTTAATGTCGGTTGTTAATTAAGCATTGTAAACATTAAAAATGGAAAAATAGAATTTGAAAATTTTCAGCTCAAATCGTGTCCATGCCCCTTTAGAATATATATGATGTAATGTAGATGTAGTTGTAAGGTACATATAGTGTATGAATTAGTAGAGTATGTAAGCTTGGTACGATAATGCTTGTCTGATCAAACACATTTAGCTGAGGCCTATTCTGTTATAGCCAGTGAAGCTGTTATGTCAAGGGAAACGCCCACTTTCCCCAGACATTGGAAATTCCCCACCAAAGAAGAGGAAATCATTTGAGGTACTATTGGAGACCTATTAAAGCTTGTTGGTAATGTTTATTTAGTGTTAGAAGTATTAGTTCTTAATGTAGTAGTTAGGGCTATACGGACCGTGGATATCGGCTTGGACGGCTCAGTGGTTAGAGCACCTGACTAGTAATGCTCTGGTTTGATTCCCAGTCCAGCCATAGATTTTCTCCTCACTTATACTTCATTAGTTCCCAGCACTATCAGGACTATGGATAAAGTTTGATTTTGAATAAATGGTTGGGAAAACATTATAATTGTAAATGTATTAGTTTCGTACAAAATTTAGGCATAAACTTGGTCTGGAATATTGTGCATAGAAACTTTGTATAAATGGGGGAAATATCGGGGGGGGGGGGGGGGGAAACCATGTTAAATTTTCAGAATTGATGAAGATGGAATGATTTTGTGAAATGAAAATTCAGTTGCAACTTAATCTGTTCTACCTGCATTTTACAGCAGGCATCTGAATTTCTGTAAAATGTTTAACGGAAATAGAAAATAACAGGTTGATTTACTCGTTATACAGTATAGTGAATTTTTTTTCGCGGGTCTAAAATTTGGCAATTTCTTGGTTCAAAGGTATGCTAATAAATTTTGGCAGACAAGGAAGAGTTATCTCTCTTGCAAATATCTAAGTCGCAATTTGGTGCCTATTTGGTGAGTGAAATTTTGGCGGAAAAGCTACAGAAATTTTGGCAGAATCTAGAATAAGCCAAATTTATCACCCCACGGAAAAAACCTGTTATACAGTATTGATTGAGGACTATAAGAGTAACATCCGTAGAAAAAATCTTTTATTCAAACATGTGGAATATGCAGGGGACATGGCTGTTCCAAGAGTTTAAATTTTCTATTTTTTAGGTAAATTTGGATGATAGTGGTATATTCTCAACTCCCCAGAAAAAGAATGCATTTAAACTATTTGCCCAGAAGATGACTCCAAAAAGTACGTATAGTGGTGGAAATGGATGGTGTAAATTGTTTTGTTCACAAAACAGAAGAAAAAATTAAATCTGAAGCTAATGCTTTTGAATTCTACATGTATAACTTTCCAAAGACATGGAATCATTGAAGTCCTACTCTCCCAGAAACATGTACATTATTGGTGTCATCTGTAACATATTGAGCAGCAAAAATATTATTGCTAAAAACTTGGACGAGTTCTTGCATCAAAACAACCCCAAATTCCTTGGCTATTGCCTTTTGACTTAACGACATTTTCATTCTGCCACAATTTGGTCTGGAACATTTTTGATGACAGGTCGTTTTTTGAAATGCCTAAAACAAATATTCTGGCTCGTACTAATTTCTACATTTACACGCATGACTTATCTTTAATATTGAAAATCAGGATTCGGTTGTTGATAAATTCATTATTACGGTATCTTTTCTTTTAATATTGATCAAAGAAGGTGGTGTTGTGATGATGACATAAAACTGTTTTTTCCTGCTTCAGTTGTTTCCGAAAATCCGGAATATCCAGAGAGCAAAATTGCTGAAATGATCCGAGAAGGCTGGGATAATTTGTGTATGTCCGAGAAAACCACTTATGAACTAAAAGCTGGGGCAGCTAATATAGGAAAGGGGCAAGTTTTGCTTTTTCTTCATACAAATTTTAATTGTATACACACATGTAGCAAAGTCTTTTTAGATTAACATTAGTTTTGATATGTGATAAACTATTCAATCCACAGGCAATTATATCACTTAGGTTCGAATTTGCTATTAAAGAGGAAATTTGATTGTAAATTCAAACTCAAGTGATATACTAATTGTCTGTAATTCACTCACGAACCAGAATACTGTTGTTGATATTTGAAAGACCTTTTCAGTGTGCGAACTGCAAGATCACTTGGATTATAAAAAGGGTTCACAGTGTATTCACGAAACCCGTATGACGCATTCCATTTTAATTATTTCTCTCCGTACCATTTGTGACTACAGTGAAACCAACAAGGTCCTGAACCAGAGTCTGAGAAACAAAGTTCAGAAAAGCAAGTTTAATCCGGCGCCATCAATAAAGGATCAATTGATGAAGACGGCCGGCAGACATGTAACACCAAACGAGACCCATGTCCCCAGAAAGGAGCAGACGGTACCATTCAACATGGACAAGCTGAGACGAAGATTCTCATCGTGCCCATCAAAGAGGTTAATGTCACACAACTTATCCATAAAATGTCTTTTAACAGCATGCACAGAATTTAAAACCTTAGTATTGAACGAGACACCTAGAGGCCCATGGGTCCTAATGCTCACCTGAACCGTTGCATTTACCTACCTAAAACATTAAAGTTAGATCCGAATTCTAACCTCAACCAGGCCAAGGGAGGTCATGATGTGAACAAACTTTAATCTACTCCACATAACACTAATTTTCATGAAAGTCTGGTTTTTCCAATAGTTTTGTTGTAGGTGTATGTAGTATGGAAAAATTCGTATAATACGCAAACCGAAAACAATATACCATAGGGAGAGACAATTTTTCAAACACAAAATTCAAAGCCCACAAATATGCTTACATGTACCTTTAGACCCAACTAAGAAACTGTAAAATCATCATTTCTAATGGAGCCATTTTTCCGTGGTTTGAGCATGATTTATAAGGCCAAAAAAAAAAAAAAAAGAATTGAATAGTTTTTCAGATTGTAAATTTCATGGTTAAGGGTTTTGGAATCAGGGTGGGACCAAAATGGTCAGTGACTAAATGTGTTAACAATTGAACATTTTTAACTTCTTGATAACTACCATTCCAATTCTTTTCCAATTTGGTATGTAGCATCTTTGGAACAAGGGGGGTATGGATTACAAAGAAGTAGAGACATTTTCTATAGTTATCTGGCCCAGAAAATAGATGATTTCAGTAGGAGTCCCAAAATCTGGCATTCAAATAAGGAATATATAAGCAAATCCAAACTACATTTAATTTGATCCCAAATTGCTTTGTGTTGTATGACAGGAGCGTGAAGTTGGCATAAAATTGCCAAAAAATGTAAAAATCAATGAAAATTTTCAAATATTCGGGGGTTTTCCTTTCAGAAAACATACAGCCCAATGCGTCGAGCAAATTTATATTCAAACACATTTTTCATCTTTTCTTAATACACAATATATATTAATTTCATTTTGCTCGACGGATGGGCACACCTTTTCCTAAGCAATAATCTAGATGAAATTTAACAGTTATCAAGCTCTTTTTGAAAAAAGGCGAGAAGAACTTTTTAAAAATTCATGACGTAATAATGCTATAAAATAAGAAATAACTTTGATTTAAGTTGCAGTAGTATACTTGGCATGTATTTAACTTATTCAAAACACAGATCAAGCTTGATTCAAGACGCATTTAAATCTGAGAATTTTTTGGGGCCTTTTTATGTACACAATAGTACCTTGTTCTTTCAGGACTCCTGCACCCCTTGGGCTTTAGGTGTGGGGTAAAAATTGATCAATTTTCACAATTCTTTTTCTCTACAACCACACGTGTAAGAAAAAACTAAATACATGTACATAGACATGCAGAGCAGGAAGGCCTCTATTAAAATTGTAAATTTCATGATCCCCGAGGTAGGGGTTTTGACTTCAGGGCTGGGCCCAACTTGGCATATGCAACTGTTGTGTTTATGTGTGAAATATTTCATTATTCTGTAATGCACTTGATGCTAAATTGAAACGAAATGGATACTAAGAATGAGCAGGTAGCCCTTTACCAAACTGACCCCAGGAGTAAAGGTTTTGGTGCCAGGTCGGGTCCAAAATCATAGTGGGTCTCTTGTATTTGGGGGTGGGGGTGGTGGTGTTAGAATAAGTACAGTTACATGTATGTAGCTATAATTGAATTTAGTATGTTGTACCTTTAATACTGTTTTTATTATCAGTCAGTCAATCAATTCACAGTGGGAATTGATTGGTCCTCTGAAGTCATGTGGTATGTGGATGTGTTACCATGACTACAAAATCCATATCTTGAATCCCCATCGTATCCATGAGACTGTTTTGTACCACCGACTGTTGAAAGACCATGTTTTACCCACGGAACCTTTAGAAAAGCCAGTCAATGTCAGTCCAGGGTAAGTGCAATAAGTACAGCAATCTATATATACTGTAAAAATATGTTTTTTTTACTCGTGGGGGAAATTTGCACTAAATAAAATTTCATTGTCACGTAATAAGCGCATAAGTTCCCCCCCCCACGCGTCTCTGTCTATATACATGTACTGTAAAAATGGTTATTTACGCATGGGGGAAATTTACACTAATTACATGGTCAGGTAATAAGCGCATAAGTTTCCCCCATGAGTATAGTTATGAATATTTGATATAATATATATTATATTCAGTTACTGCAAATTTTTCTCCCATGCGTAATGTTGGACATGGAAAAACACGTACTTAACTCTCAGCGTAAAAATATCCACTGTTACAGTAACAAATACACCTTAAAGTTTTGTGTCTATATAACAGATAGATGTGTGTATGTGTAACAAGTCCATTGCTGTGTCTGTATTATAGAATTTAACAGTGGTAGACTTCTGTGTTCTCGTATATAATCAGATTTTGTTGTAGGATGTTTGGCAACCATTGGGAAACGTTTCGGAACCTAGCGATGCAGTACAGGACCTCGGAGATGTACCCACTCCTGCGGGACCAAAGGTTCACCAGTAATGGCATTCATATCAAACTGTTTTTTGGTATGTTACAAATTGTAAATTAAGTTTGTGATTACACAGTACACTCATACAGAACAATTAGTGATGAATTATGAAGTTTGATTCCAAAACTGTATTGAGTGGCGATGCTGATTTTTCTGATGTATGGAGAAGGTTTGCCTAATGTGAAAGTCTGATCAAAGTCTGTCCACATCTTCCTGTTTGTTGTACTGTTAATCTTTTCACTTTTTAAAATTCTTTTGAAGAGCCATTCAGACAGTTTTGAACATATCTACTGTACAATTGATTGATTGATTGATGTTTTCTGCCACACTCAACAATTTTTCAGTTATCTGGTGGCGCCCAGTTTTTATTGGTGGAAGAGAGAACCCAGATACAATGTACCTGGGAAGAGACCACCGACCTTCCGCAAGTAAACTGGGAAACTTTCTCACTTAATAAAGGACACATCTCATGTTTTCAAAGTATACAATATTACATGCATTTTGTCTTCTTTATGCTTATAGTAATTAATTCTAATAGTTCGTTCGCCGAAATTTTGCGATAAATAACCACAATACAGACTTAAATCTAAGCCCCGATTTCAAAAAGTCAAGTTAATTAGGTAGGTAGTCACGTGGTACAGTGATGTCACATGCGCCCTTCGGATTGTGAAAGTACTGCGAGATATTATTAAAAACTCAACTTTTAGGGGCCTAATTAATTTACCATGGGCAACATTTAAATCGATGTTGATAAATTGTCCGAGTTTTATATGTGTTCGCCACCAGTGTACACAAATAACGATGTAAATACCCAAATATAGCGAGTAAAGCGTGTATGAAATCGGCAAAATTGTGAGTAAATAAGGTTTATATGGGTCGCTGTCTACAAACTGTTTGGGGATGTTATTCCTTTATACATCTGTAATTGGCGCTGTTTTTCTAAAATAAACAGTGCAATCATTATTTATTTTTGGATTAGACAAATTATGATACGCTAAATTGTTGACAACTAGGCCCTATGCCAAGCTATTGTCACGCGTGCATTTCGGAAAGAAAGAAAAAGACAACACACACACAAATCAATAAAAATATTCAAATTTAAAGTGGTAATCACATTATTTTATTTTGATAAAGCAATCTTATTACTATTTTTGAATTGTGATCTGCACGTTTTTAGGAAGTACGAACTGGGAGCACGGCATTATAGCCTACTGACGCACTCAAGATGCTACGAGTTCAATAAAGAAATAATTTTATAATTCAATTTAAAGTTAGGAAATACAATATTCTATTATTTGTATAATTAAAAGTTCAATTATTTTGTATCTTTATTTTTTGTTGTTGTAAATCTACCAGTTGGTAGAAGTTACATTGTATCGTTGATATATGTTGTTACAAGGTGAAGGTCAGTTGATCCGAGTGTGTATTGAATTTGAAGAGCAAAACAGAATGTATGCTATAGGCCTACCAGTGCTTATACATGTAGCTTCGATATATCCATTTTCTCGCAGTTTATCAGGGTCTCTGTCCAAGCGATGTTTGAAAAGGTGATTGGGTGTGTTTTTTAAGGTAAAGTTCTTGCTCCAACAAAAAAATTATCCACGTCTTTTTTCTCGTACCTTCCTTCGAAAAATTGAAAAATACTCAGTCTAAATCCTTTCTACCGACAACTAGTACACCCGAGCACGGCACAAAACATCTTGATGCATTATTATTTACAAGCCGTTAACGTGACAATTGGTTTTTTGTCGATTAAATCTAATCTGTTTATGAAATGGCTAATGGATGTTTTCAAACCCGAGGGCGCATATGACGTCACACAAAATAGCACGTAAACTAGCGAAAGAAAATATGCATATCGCAAGATTTGAATTTCATCGCTTTCAAACTCGAAAACTACACAAAATATTTCATTTAAAACACATTTAAAGTAGTTTTAGGCATAAAAAGAGTTAATTTTGCTGAAAAAATGAAAAAGTTTAGAAACATACGTTGTGTCCTTTAACGGCGCGAGCGGGATTCGAACCCGCACCGACAGAGGTGAGAGGCCGTGTGATATTGAGCGCAATGCTCTAACCACTCAGCCACGGAGGCCCTACTGTACAAAAAAGATTTTTGAATAATAATATTTGTAGTTTTAATTAAATCATGATACTTTAACATCATATTCCACCAATTTCATTAATTTCTGTGGCAGGACTGATTTTGACCCTTCGTGGGCCTACTTTTTTGTCACAAAGCATCCTTATGTGATGTACAATCCTGTTTGACCTTGGGTTCAAAGTAGAGCCTGAAGAGAGGCTCAAATTTGTACTTGTTTTATATAGGAAAACTCAAGTCTTCTCAAGACACACAAGGATAGAATGTGTCATTAATATTAAAGCATCCAATCTTTTCGTGTAGGCTGAAATTTTTACCTACAATGGAATATGACTTCAGGATGAGGCTATAGTAGGGGTTCAAAGTTTTAAAAGGGCCATATTTTCGAAAATCTTCTCTACTCCCACACATACATATATGGGAGAAACCCTAAATGCATGGATATGATGTTAATGAAGCCCTCTACTAAAATTGTGAAATTCATGGCCTCTGGTCAGGGGTTCAGGCCCTATATACTGATTCGAACATGCATTAAATCTTTGAAAATCTTTTTTACTACTGCCATATGTATTTGAGAAAAACTAAATGCATGGTTATGATGTCCATGAAGTTCTCTATCAAAATTGTGAAATTCCTTACCACTGGGTCAAGGGTTCAGGCCTTAGGGCGGGGCTAATATGGCCATATAGTGGAAATATATTAGATCTTAGATTGATTGATTGAATATTGTTTACCGTCCCTCTCAAGAATTTTTCACTCATATGGAGACATCACCATTGCCAGTGAAGGGCTGCAAAATTTAGGCCTATGTTTGGTGCTTACAGCCTTTGAGCAGGGAAGGATCTTTATCGTGCCACACTTGCTGTGACACAGGGCCTTGGTTTTTGCAGTTTCATTCGAAGGACCTCCCCATTTAGTCACCTCTTACGACAAGCAAGGGGTACTGAGGACCTATTCTAACCTGGATCCCCACCTTCTCTACTCCCAATGAGAAAAACTAAATGCATGATTTATGATGTCAGTAGAGCTCTCTACTAAACTGAATTTCATGGCTCCTGGGGCAGGGTCTATATGGCCACATTATAAAAATGTTTAAAAAATAATTTTTTAAATGCATGGCTATGATGTCCATAATGTCTTCTTCTTAAGTTATGAAATTTACGGCCCATGGTTCAGGTGGAGAGGGGGGAGGGTTGTCAAACATTTTCAAAGATGCCATTTTTAAGTGTCCCCTGTCTGGTGGTGGTAGTATGGGTTGTTGTTGTTGGGGGGGGGGGGGGGGGGGGGTGTTAATCCCATTAAGAGAGTTCTCGTTTGAGTAAATGGTTTTCAAAATGGCATTTCTTCCTGCATTCTCTGTATCAAGCATCTTAAGTTAAAATGAAATACCAGTGTTATTGATTGGAAATTGAAGGAACTGTTTCATTTTAATTAATGCACTTGTCCTACTAATTTTAAGAGTAGTTTGTTAGATGTACTTTGATATGATAGAACATTTTACTGACCTTTCATAACATTGAAATGGCTAGATATTTTCCCTCACAGACGTGAATTGTGATGTGCAAGTAGAGTTATCTGCCTTGTCCCCCTGTATTCCTACTTACGGACCAGAGGATGTTAAGGAGATCCTTGACCTTATAGACACCACAGGGGCAAAGTCCATCTCAAGTTCACGACCTCTCAAGGTCATCAATTATCTCAAGGTAAGAGAATTAAACCATTGGTATTTTAAATCATCATATACTAGTCTAAAGTTTAAACTTTAACTCACGGTCTTTCAACACTTGGTAACTAAGATTTAAATTTTCAGATTGAGATCTTTATCTTGCACAAGAATTTTTCAATATTTTTTTTATTAGAGACTCCAAATATTGCACTTTAAAATTATGTATATCGCAAGTGTCTTTTTATATAATTCAGTCCGAGGCAGTCCGAATGGCCAGGCAGTTACCACGGCAACAGGATTCTGATGATATGCAGGAGCTCTTGTGTCAAGTTAAAGAACTTTTACCAAAGGGATGTTGTAGCTGTCTTCATGATAAACCATTTCTTTATGCTGTGTATGATATGAGTAATCTGCCTCTGACGCAGTATTCACAGAGTGATGAAATTTAAAAGTATCCAGTGATGATCACAATGAAGTGTTTATTGATACAAGATTGTATTTCTTTGTGCATAATCCAATTACAAACTTATCCACATCATGTATGAGCAAAATTTCTTTTCTTTTAATATTTACTTTTGCCAATTTTTTTTCCAATATTAAATGTATGCTGTTTCGATGTATATTTTTCTCTATGAAAGCCTTTAAACTGGATTTACATAAAAAGATTGTACTACATGAGATTTAAAAACAGCGAAAGCCATGGCAAAGGCGTATAGATACTCAGAAACTAGTGACCGGTGAAGTGTATACTCAGAAACTAGTGACCAGTGAGGTGTATAGATACTCAGAAACTAGTGACCGGTGAGGTGAATAGATACTCAGAAACTAGTGACCGGTGAAGTGTATACTCAGAAACTAGTGACCAGTGTGGTGAATAGATACTCAGAAACTAGTGACCGGTGAGGTGTATAGATACTCAGAAACTAGTGACCGGTGAGTTGAATAGATACTCAGAAACTAGTGACCGGTGAGGTGAATAGATACTCAGAAAGTAGTGACCGGTGAGGTGAATAGATACTCAGAAAGTAGTGACCGGTGAAGTGTATAGATACTCAGAAACTAGTGACCTGTGAAGTGTATAGATACTCAGAAACTAGTGACTGGTGAGATGAATAGATACTCAGAAAGTAGTGACTGGTGAGGTGAATAGATACTCAGAAACTAGTGACCGGTGAGGTGAATAGATACTCAGAAACTAGTGACCGGTGAAGTGTATAGATACTCTGAAAGTAGTGACCGGTGAAGTGTATAGATACTCTGAAAGTAGTGACTGGTGAAGTGTATAGATACTCAGAAACTAGTGACCGGTGAAGTGTATAGATACTCAGAAACTAGTGACCGGTGAAGTGTATAGATACTCAGAAAGTAGTGACCGGTGAGGTGAATAGATACTCAGAAACTAGTCACTGGTGAGGTGTATAGATACTCAGAAAGTAGTGACCGGTGAGGTGAATAGATACTCAGAAACTAGTCACTGGTGAGGTGTATAGATACTCAGAAACTAGTCACTGGTGAGGCGTATAGATACTCAGAAACTAGTGACCAGTGATGCGTATAGGTACTCAGAAACTAGTCACTGGTGAGGTGTATAGGTACTCTGAAACTAGTGATCAATGGAGTGAATAGAGAATCTCCATTTACAAGAAAAATTGTATGCTACATCTAACATATTCTGGAGTGAGTGCGGAGTTGACGATAAACAGGCAATATCATCTGCAAGAGTTGGGGTCAATGATTCTATACCATGAATTCCAAAGTTTTTTGTTGGGGTGACCAAGTTCATTAAGCAAGTCATTGATATAAAGTGTATATAGAAACCCAGATAAGAGTCCACCTTGCCATATTCCTTGTTCAACCAAAGTCGTCTATCAATGTCTATAATTTTCCCTTGATACCTATTTCATTAACTTTACAAAGTAATCCCTTTCTCCATACTGTATCAAAGGTGTTTCGGCTGTCTAGAAAGCAGGCATATACACGTGATCCATTTTCAATGTGATGTAAGATTGTTTCCTGAAGGTTGAATGCAGCTGTGATGGAGCTTATATAAACCTTTATGAATACCTTGTTGTTGAGGATTAGAGTATTTCTCTTTGAATGTTAAGTTCATAATCCTTATGTAGGTGATTTTTTTCAAAAACTTTCAATATAGTAGAAATAATGAAATGGATCGGTAGCTGTCAGGAGTTTTTTGTTTGTTTCCACTCTTGAAAATTGATTATTACAGGGTGTCAAGTCCCTAATTATTCCTGTATTTTCCTATAAACTTGAAGGTTCCTATATTTTCCCTATAAGTCATTAAAATCCCTATTTAAAAAATGACGGTCCTATTTTCAAAAATGATAAAAAAAAAAATATAAAAAAAAAAATCCAGAAGCTGATGCTAGATTGATATTTAATTAGATTGTTATGAAGAGAATAACTATGATGATTGCATAAGAACTGTCTATTGGATGGGAACAAGTCCACATCTGAAAGGATTTTGTCTTTGTTTAGCCTATTGTTAATATTGTTTCTTCACCAGTAAGATTTTTATGCAGAAACAATAAAGTTTTATACACATTCCTTAATATTAAAAACCCTATTTATTCCTAAAAATCCCTATATTTGCCCTATAAACTGCAAAAAGAATTTCCTATAATCCTATATTTTTTAGACAAAAAGTGGCTTGACACCCTGTTGGTACTATAAAAACCTTGTTTCCATCCAGACGGAATTCTACCTAGTTTTATTATGCTGTTGAATAATACACATAGATATTTTGATAATACACTTTTTCTATGAATCAAATGTTCAGATTGAATTTTATCGGGCCAAGGGTATATTTTTTTAATAGTGTTATAGAATGAACCACCTCCTTTTCTGTAATATATCTACCTGGAAGATTGACAGAATTTTGAGTTTCTTGTATTTTGATTTGATTGTATTTTCGAATGGTATTGTTGTAAAATTGATTGTCATACATTTCAATTTTTCCCGGTCTCGTACACAGCTGAAAAATATTCAGTAAAAACTGAAGCGACACTTTCAGATGTACATGTATATCCTACTCTTTCGGCAAACTGTATTTCTGGATATAACTTTGTTTGGTGTGGTTTTTGTCGACGAATTAATTTCCAAAATAATCGAATGTCGATTCTTGCAGCGTTGTTGATATCTTCGTACATATACTATTTCGAATAAATTGCGAAGCACTTTCTTGACGTCGTCGTAAATGGCGTTTTGCGCGTTTATACTCAGCAAACGATATATGCTGCATACCCCGAGGTCTTCCTTCTTTTACCCATCTGACTCTAAGTTCCAATTAAACGGTAATTTTCAAAAAAAAATTATTTTGAATTTGATATTAAGTGGACAAAATCATTTGAAAACTCGACATAATTAATTATAACTTACTAGTCGACATAATTATCTTTCAAGTCAATATAAAGATCTGACAAGTCGACATGATTATCTGAAAAGTCAACATTAAGATCTGACAAGTCGAAATATGCCACCACAGAAAAGTAAATATTTCCTTATGAATGCATCGTAGTTGTATGAATCTTGATGAATACTATAGTAAAGCACATCTATTTTAACGACTGGGAAATTCCGACAAAAATGAAAGTAGAATGTAAAGATGGCAAGAAATTCGACCATAGAGAAATGCCGGCAGAAATTCGATTTTCTCCTGGTGGTCGACTGCGGCAAAAATAAATCTCATTTTTGAAAATACAAAATACATGATGGTATGAACAGCGACACTTTACGCCAGCATACTTCAGGCAAACGGTGTGATCCCAGGGTTTCTGGCATTCTTTGCATAAAAAATCCTTTTTCAACTTGACCAGAGATTTCTTTTTAAAAACAAATTGACAGGAATGGCGTATTTAAACTATTAAAACTACTGTTCCTTGCATCTTTGTGCAATGTGATATGCGAATTAAGCTTAAAAAGTCTTTTGGGATCAGCAATGCAGAAAATCTTTAACAATAGTTTTATCAAAATCCTGTACGTTACATTAATGATAATACGAAAACCGAATCCACATCATAATTGAATTAGAATTCAAATGATTATGTTTCCATGTGGTAAGGAAACTGATTTAGTGTATAAACAAGTAAACTCATTTATCGGGGAATGACGTGGGTATTTTCGGTTATCATACTTTGATATTTGTACAAGAGAAAGCCAGTGAAATGACGCGAGGCCGAGCACACACAATACCCCGTGATTGTAGTGTCGAGTTATAAATATACCCCTAAGATTAATCAACCGCAATGGTAAGTGTAGAAAAACATATCTGTTAATTTTGTTAATTGAATTCTGATGGTTTCTACACGAGCTTTGGATTCAAACTTGCCATAATTTATTATTTTTCATAACTTAATAATGCAATATATTATTTCAATTTTAGATAACAAACTTAAATGAGTAGTTTCTCGCTGTACATGGTTAGAATAGAATCTGATTTTCCAGTGAAGGGACGTCACAGGGGCAACGGGAGCATATACTAATATTCATATAATGCAATTTATCAAACCATTATACATGTCTTTATTTTTCAAACTTACGCAATGAAAAGTCATACTGATAATTTGAAACGTGTTAGAAAAGTATGGCATTCATTAAAATCTATATGAAAAGGGACCCTATGTTTAAATTAAGTGTAAATGATAACATATAGTATACCCATATTGTAAACGTATAGTATACATATGTTGTAAATGTATTGTGTACACGTGTTGTAAATGTATTGTGTACACGTGTTGTAAATGTATTGTGTACACGTGTTACAAATGGTTCGTTGGTTGCTTGTATTTTTCGATTATTTTTCATTCATATGGAGACGTCACTATTGCCAGTGAAGGCTTCAAAATTTTGGCCTATGTTCGGCGCTTACGGCCTTTGAGCAGGGAGGGATCTTTATCGTGTGTGTCACGGGGCCCCGGTTTATATGGTCTTATCCGAAGGACCGCCCCATTTAGTCGCGTCCCACGACAAGCAAGGGGTATTGGGGACCTATTTTAACTTGGGTCCCCACAGGGTCCTGATAATAAACGTTTCTTTTAAATGTGACAAAAAACAAGCTGAAAACAATTTACACACAACCACGTTCTCCGAAGCTGACCTTGTGGATGTCTGGAATTTTCGATAAAATTACCGCACTAATAAGAAACTAATGATGTCATTATTATATTATTAGTCGGAGTACAAGGGATACGAGGACGATTTTGAATATTACGACAGCAGTGGACTACAAACAGCGACACCTAGTGGGGTCGATTCCGCGTTTTCATATCAAAGTCGTCAACTGGGCTGTCAGTATTGGGACTCCAATTTCCCGAGTTTGTTCAGCGGCCTTGGAGTGGATGCGACACTGCCCAAAGTTAAAAGAAATCTGCCAAAGAGAAAGGTTCGTGATCAAAGTTACAGTGTATTATACGAAATGAGAAAATCAAACAGGTAATACATGTAGTTCGCCATTTCCAGATGTCAGAATAAAAAAAAAAAAAAAAAAAAAAAGAACTTCATATGTATCTCTTAATCTAATTAAAATCAGATTTACACTAGAGAGGAATCTGACAGCATTGCATTTGAGGTCGTGTTATTTACAGTGGCGGATTTAAGGGGGATGCAGTCGGCGCGTGCCCCCTAAAAGTTTCAAATTTAAGGTAAATCGTGGTATCAAGATTGTTTAGAAGAATGCAAACGATGTAAGAAGCAATAATTTCTTCCACTCTCGGAGAAATAGACGACAAACTCTTGATTTATTGAATTATTTTTATTGGAAGAACTTTCATTTTTTCCAGAAACCCTTGAAATTTACGTCATTTTATTAATTTCACCTTATTAATTAAAAATGACAGAAAATAGTAAAATGACTACATAAAAGACATATTTCAAGCCCTATAAGATCTGTAAAATTCAGTCTTGAGCTTCCGGGAACTTCTCCCCCTCAGCCACCACCAGGGCTTCACCTTGGACCCACTGGGAGTCTCAAGGCGGCCCCCAGGCCCACTGCTTCATAAAGTTGCGCCCCCACCGCAATTCCTGGATCCGTCCCTGATTTATCCGAGTCTTATGAATAATTCAGCAAATATTCGACCAAATAGCTTGGCAAGAATTAAAGACCAATCAGGAATCCTTTTACTGAAGCGTATTCGGATTGTAAGTTGATAAAAAATAATGGCGTCGACTTATGAAAAATTTAAACGAATTCCAAATCTCAGCGTTAAAGGAAGAGCAAAGGCAGATCTTGATTAATTATTCACCAATTATCGTTGAAATATATTTTTGTGGCATTCTAACATCACACAGGGCTGCCACCATCTTCTTCGATTACTCCCCCATTCTTTTCGAGAATTATTGACATACGTATGATAAATACCAAGTACATGTATGTTCCGATATAGCAGGAAAACTTTCATGTTAGCAAAAGCTGTCATTTGATTGGTCAAGTGTGAAAGGTGAAATAACCTAACTTCAAGTTCTCCAGTGTAAGGAGTAGAGAAGATTTGATTTTAATTAGATTAATGTAATTATACTAATACCATCAGCGAGACAGCATCATTTACATGTAGTATAAATAACAAAATTTTGTTGGTTTAAAACAAAACCATATTCGGATTCGTGCATTCCTCTTAATCACGTGATCCCATCCATCTCTGGCTCTTATATGTCCCGCTCTGAGATTGATCACTTTTCGATATCTTCACTTTTCATGAGTATTTCATTCAGCTAGTACCACTAAATTCAAACTATTCATCTAGCCATCTCAGTGTTTGTAATCAATCGTGAAACACTACATATTTGTAAACCAATTGACAATGATGATTATGAATAAAGCTATTTTTGAATACGGGCCTCCAGCAGTGCTTTCTCTCACAGAATGGGCAGTTTTTGGCTTATATCCTTTACATAGATTGACGATTTAATGTGTGGAACATATTCACATGGTAGACTAGTACCTACCCAACAAGATAAATGATGGAGTGCCCTTCACCGTGATACATGTAAACAATTTGGATTACACTAGACTCTAGAAACTGTTTCAACTTTTGCATGATTTCGACCCATATCTGAATACTCATCATTGGATCAAATAACGATGGCTTCTTAATATTCATGCATCCCATGACAGAAACATTTTAAGTTTTATTTTTTTATGATATAGGCGGCCTATCATCAAAGAATCTTATATCATACTTTTAAAACAAATTTCTGGAACCTTCTCTTAAATTTCACCTTGCAGAACACTGGTTCCTCACCTCAACAAAGGTCAGAGAAGTTGACACAAAACTCACCGAGAACCATCACAGGGATGTCGTATACAGAGGACCTGAAAAAGAGAAACGAGGTTTGTAATCAGCTTGCCTGCGTAACAGGAAGCGCACTAACCCCAAGTCTACCTCCTCCAACGCATGCGCCACAGGAAATGCACTAACTACAAGCCAACTTCCTCCAACGCATGTGCCACAGGAAATACACTAACCACAAGCCAACCCCCTCCAACGCGTGCTCCCTGCTAGCTCTGGGTCAGAGCTAATACATGTAGGTTAACCATTTATCTCAATTGGTAGAGTGCTGGACATATGTGCCAAAGACCCGGGTTCAAAACCCTTCAGAGGCATAAAAATGTCTCTGTAACACTTAAATATTTTATTGAAGATAGGTACAGTATTAACAGCAAACTAACAACTCATTTATGACAGACATAAATAAAGGCTATTATTATTATTAGACACCCCGGGGTGATTTCAGTCAACTTTTTATATTTATGTAGCAATATTCCAATATCACCTGCATTCCTTCTTATCTCTCAACTGATTCGATACGCAAAGCCTGATCTATGCATGATCAGTTTTTAAATCGAGGCAGACTACTGACAAACATGTAGATGGTGCAAGGGTTTAAACATTCTTGTTTGAAGTCAACATTTCGCAAATTCTATGGTCATTATAATGATCTAGTTTGCCAATAGAACGAATAATTGTGTCAAATCCTATCTGATGTGTTTAATACAGAGTGCTAGGCCGTTTTTAGCACAATAATTCTGACTACGGATTATTCCGTTTACCTGATCAAGATATAGGGTTCATGGTGGGTGTAACTGGTTCACGGGGGATGATTACTCTTAGGTACCTGATCCCACCTCCGATATATCCAGGGGCCCGTGTATGCCGAACTCTCTATTTTGTATTCCTAGTAGAAGTTCTGAGATCGATCACTGTTCGTTGTCTTTACATTTTCACGTTACGCATTTCATTGATGTTTTTTTTTTCAGTCTAGATGGTTGAAGATAGAAAACGTCGTGAAGGAAAAGATGGAGCAATTTGACGATTATTATGCTCAACTTGTCGCAGAAAACGAAATTAAACGTGTTGAAAATGAACGAAACTCTCATCAGCTACATGCTAAATTGTGGTTAGAAGAAGACAAGGTATGACTATATTAATAAGTATACGCTATTTTCATGTTTATACTACTGAAAATCGTCCAACTTGGAAGCCTTTTTGTATAAACTTCATCATCAAAAAATATTGCGAACTCGACATGAAACAATGTGATCATTATAAGAATCACTGTATAGTGTTTTCCCGCTATTTTTCCGCTATCGTGGTTTAGTAAAGACGGTTGGATTGTCTTCGTCTTATGACATTTAAGCCTTGTTTACATTAGCAGTCGTGCGATTAATTATTGCAGGATTTTCTGTACAATTTCCAGGGCGTGGTAGGAGTCTACGGGCTACAGTGTTTATGTTTCCATTACATATAGGGCTCACGCGGGTGTTACCGGTCGACAGAGGATGCTTACTCCTCCTAGGCACCTGATCTTACCTCTTGTGTGTCCAGGGGTCCGTGTTTGCCCAACTCTCTATATTGTATTGCTTATAGTAGTTATGAGATTGATGACTGTTCGTTTTCTTCACCTTTCATAGGGATATTGTCAGTTTTGGCACGGGCTCGTGTAAAGAGTTCACGACACATCCGTTCGATGGCTGTGCGGAAATGGTTCCAACACCATGCAAGAACACAAAAGTCCCCGCGCGATCTCCGCCATCGTACAGCGTAATGGAACGCCATTACAGCCTTATATGGGTGTGGAGGGTTTTCTTTTATATGCTGTGGTTCTTTCATGATAAGGTGGTGCTTTTATTATATGCTGTAATTCTTTCATGATAAGGCGGTGTTTTGTTTTTGATATGCTGTGATTCTTTCATGATAAAATGGTGTTTTTTTCTATACGCTATGGCTCTTTCATGATAAGGTGGTGCTTTTTTTAATGTGATGTGGTTCTTTCATGATAAGGTGGTGCTTTTTTAATATGATGTGGTTCTTTCGTGATAAGGTGGTGCTTTTTTAATATGATGTGGTTCTTTCATGATGAGGTGGTGTTATTTTAATATGCTGTGGTTCTTTCGTGATAAGGTGGTGTTTTTTTAATACGCTGTGGTTCTTTCATGATAAGGTGGTGCTATTTTAATATGATGTGGTTCTTTATGATAAGGTGGTGCTTTTTACTATATGTTGTTGTTTTGTCATGGTTTGCTATTACACAGAAGTCCCACAGCAAGCTAGACACGGCTAGGTTAGGCGCTCCGTGTAAATATCGCAGGCCAAATGTAAACTAGGCTTCACAGCTGTAAATCACAAAGACTAGAGTATAAAAAATGAAACGGGGGAGTTTGATTACCTCGATAAATACATGTACATAAAAATTTATGTTCTTTAATTTCTTGAAGAACATGACCTAAGTCCATGCTTTAACCCAGTAAGATTGTTTTATTATTTTCAGGATGATGATATAAATCCCAAGACAGTGGGAGTCATTGTACCGCGGATATTCTTAGCCTTTTGTTTGTTTGATTTTAGAAAAGAAAAGCTGCCTTAGAAGGCTCCACGTACGACAGAATATGGAAACACCACGCCTTAATGCGACACAGGGGGGAGGAAGAATGGAAAAGAAAGCAGGCTAAGAAAAATCAGATACAACATGATGTAAGTTAGCAGACGACATTGAACTTTTACACACGTCAGATACAATACGATATAAGTTAGCAAATGACATTGAAACTTTTACACAGATACAATACGTAAGTTAGCAGACGATGATGACGCTTTTTTACAGATAAGATACGATCTAAGTTAGCAGACGACATTGAACTTTTTGAATATAAATGCTTGAAGCCATGTACATGTTAAAACTACGTATTACTGTTAATGAGAAATTTTAAAATTGCATATACAATGTTGACAGCATTCTATTTCAGCCCCTACTGAATCTTTGTTATTTTTTAAAAATCTCATTCTCTCTTGTTCATTTGTTTCATAAGCGGTTTTTAAGATGTACACTATATAATGATTAAGTTATGATGTGTATTATCTTGTAGTCCGTGGATGTGTCGTCTGATGTGGACGCCATTACGTAACAGAAGTGAAAAGCACCAACAAAAGAAAAGTTTTATATGAGTTTTGAAATACATTTATATTGTATCAGCATTCAAACAACTATTTATATAGTTAATTTATGTATAGTGTACTAATGATCGGATTACCGATGAACCAGAGTTGTCCCAGAAACATTTTGTGGTCAACACAATGTGGATTTTCATACCGCATCTATGAGAAATCACGGAAAATATCTTAGCAACATCATCCGAAATGATTCTTTTTTATTGAATAATAATTGCATATGCTGTCGTTAGTGACTTGTTTTGATTATAATAGATAATGACATGAAGTGGGCAATTGCTGGAACCAAACTTACGCGGGCCGGAACGTAAATTATTGTCCGGAACGAAAATTATAAGTATTTAGCGTTCATGCCGGAACGCCTAGCTACCCGGAACGTGAATTAGGCGACACTTCGTGAAGCCCGTTGGCGCTTTACGAATAGTATATGCAATTCATACTCTCATGTCTTGTCAAATATGAAATTTATTCTTATATTTGGAAGTCATTCTACTTTCATTATCCAGCTGTTAAAATAGACGTACAAAGTACGAAATTAATTCAGATTCATGGGTGCATTGTCCATACCTCCATCGCATTCATCTGAAAATGGTCAGTATTACAGTTTGTAAAGATATTAAAGGCAAGAACATTGAAACTGTAAATATTGTTTGATAAGTCTACAGTATATCCATGTAAATCAAGTTCAAAATCTTGAATGTATCTTGTCTACACAACTCTTTTAATCATATCTGTATTTACGTGGGGTATTGTTTGGATAGGGTTAGGAGGTACACTATAGGTCAAACTTTGTGGCACGTCCCCAACAGACGGTGACATGGTACGTAAAACGACAAATTAAACAAAATTGACACGTTTTTCTACTGCACCACACGTGTTTCTATTCATGTCAATAACACTACTCTGATACATTAAGGTGTACAGAAAACAATGTGTCTGTCTGATTCATATGGCGACCGCTTGGTAGATTCCGGGAACATAATGATGTGTCATGTTAATCGTAATGCTTAGTTGTATAAATGAAACCATAACTATGTAAATGTAATGATATTTTAATGAAATATTAAATAATCAAATACATTTTAGAAATGTTTTTATCCGTTTACCAAACATTAACATGTATCCTTGTGGGTTAATCTTCATCTGAATCTGAATCATCATCACTCTCTAACTCTGTATCAATCTCAACCCCTTCCGCGTTTTCTGACGCACTTCCGCCGCCTCCAGCCCCTGCTGTCCCGACATAAGGTCCGCCTCCAGCCCCTGCTGCCCCTACATAAGCTCCGCCTCCAGCCCCTGCTGCCCCTACATAAGCTCCGCCTCCAGCCCCACCTCCTCCACTTACTATTCCATTATTTCCACTCGCCCCTCCTCCTGTTCCAGTTCCACCCACACTCGTTCCTTGCTGAGTCACAGTTCTTGTGAGTACCGTTTCATGTTCCGCCATGTTTCGCAGTCTATCAATACTTTTTATGAATATTTCTTCGACCCGTTTTTGGTGATCCGAACCAGGTTGAAGATACTGATAAAATTGAATCAGTTGGAGAAGTTTAACTTTATAGATTGCATTGAACAATTTGGTTATCTTAGCATTGTTTTGAAGGTTGATATAACCCTTAAGAATGGTATCTAGAGTGTGTTGATGGTTTCTAGAGATGCGAAGTAACTGAGAAATATCTTGGGATGATAGTTTCATTTGAGCCATTCTTAAAAAATCCCCCATGCTTTTTATTCTAGTTTGATGGTTGCTTGACACACTCGTAGCGCCTGCGTGAGCGCCACTCGCTATATGCCGTCCTGCTTTTGCAATCGAGTTTTGAGACAATGTATTGCTTCCAGCAATTATCATTTTCTTCATTGGACTCCCAGCTTGATGAACGTGTCCAAAATTTGCTTTTCGCTGGAGGCGATTGTCTGTGGCATGCAAGGGAAATTTAAGAATCTGAATGCCAGTTTGAGGTCTTGGTTGACTTAAAACTTGAACGTTTTGCAGTAGATCTTTTGCAAAAATTTGTCCATGCAAAGTTGTGTCCGATACCCCGGGTATACGCGGATTTCCGCTCGAGGAGGATGACTTTGAAAGTGATGCGTGTTGATTAAAAGGTACGATGACTGGAATGACTTTGTGAGGATGGTGCACCGGCTGTTTTGGTAAAGGTCTTGGTGGTAGAGGGTTTATTGCCGGAACGGACATAACAGCCATTGGGACACTGTGGAAATTAGTTATGCCTAAAACATTGGGATTATATTGCAGAGGTGGGGGATGTATTGCTTGACTCTGAAAATTAGACACGTGGGATTTCGAAGTTATGAATGGTTTAGGTTGAATGTTACTAGAAATAAAACTTGGTTTTACATCTTGCATTATCATGGAGGCTTGAGCTTGAGAAGGTATTGGATAAACAGACTTCTGTAAATTGGGTACAGTCGGCATTGCTGGTTCCTTGGGAAGGTGTACGGGGATCCCTTTTATTTGTTTTTGAGGAAACAGTTTTGCAACATTATTCACTTGGAGGTCTGGCGTGATGTTGATTTCCAGTCTCTTATCAGTCAGCGGAATCATCGGGTAGGACATCCAGGTATTCGTGGTGTCAGGTTTGCGTTTGAAATGTGGATTAGATATCCATACATTTTTACCTATAGCTTTGACGTAATCAGGTGCGCTTGACCCTTGATGCGTGTGTTTGACTTGACCGGGTTCAGCAGGCGAATGAAGAACGGGGAGATGCATTTCTGGTAGCGTGTGCAACATCTCCTTGTTTGATTTCAACTGAGGGACAGACGTTTGAACATTTTGATGAGCTAGGAGTTGAAATTCATGTGAAGGTAGTTTAGACAGTGGGCTCAAGTCTCCCGCTGTAGCACATTTACCGGTATATCTGCAATCCCATCCTCCGGGATCCTGCCATTTAGAGCCTTTCTGACTCGATACCACGTCAGTGGCCACCACCTAAGGAAACAGAAAGGACATCATGAGCCGCAGTGAGATATGTCCGTTTTAATTGATTGCCGTTAGAATGTTTTACGGGTGTATTTATGTTTATAAAATTAATTCGTAGTTTATAATATATTGTAATGTATGGACTTAAGGTGGCTCACTACATCCTGAAATAGTTTTTCAAATCAGTACGAATTGATTTAATCATAAAAGATAATATGATATATAATAGGTATATATGTCAAAAAGGCGGAAAATATGCAAATTTGGATAAAAACATGATTTTCCAAAATTTATTTCAACACATATGAACAAAAGACTCCGGAGGATTTGAACTCGAGATCTGCGGTTCACCAGCCAGATGCTTTAACCACTGAGCTACGATGATAGACAAACAAATCGATCAATACACATATTTTCACAAAACATTTAAATCGCCATCTTGTGACGTAGTGTCATTAAGGTAAAAGCTTTAGTGCATTGAGCTACCTAAAAGTTGGTAAACGTCATGTCTGATGGCATGCTGTTTCCAAAGATAAAGGCAAGAGCCCGAACTATTTCATATTACTTTAGATTCATTTACACGATATCTAGAATCCATGTAAATGTTTGAAGGTATCATATTAAGAATACCAAGTAAGGTTAAAATTACCCCCCCCCCAAAAAAAAAACACATTGGCAAAACCTATATACAAATAAATGTTACATCGTTAGCATCCGTCATAATCAGCATTGACCTCAAATCAGTCAAAAATGTTTCACTTGTGTGTCTGGGAAACATGTTTGTTCTCATTTTCCCATGCCAATAACCCTGAACGCGGACGTTTCATCTGCACTAACAATTTCATTAAGCTATTTCTGGTGAAATCTGTAAAATTGACAAATTAATGATATGCGAATTATTTTGTTTGATGAAAAGGAAATTAATAAAACACAAATAAACCGTCTGGTATTGTTGTTAGCGCGAGGCATTAACTAAGCAACTTGTCAAGCGGTCAACATTTTTTTCTAATTTTTTTTTATTTGTAAACGCGGAAACACATCGTGATAAAGGAATGGAGTCGACATCAGTGTTTTTAACTCGGTAATAAGCACAGAAAATAAAAGAAGAAAACGTCGCAATATAAATTTGTATATGGTATTGAGTGACAATTCTAGAAAATGATCTGTTTGGTTGAAGAAGAAAATTTGTGCAATTATATTTTGTTTGAGTGTGGTGCAGTTTTCTTGACTTGGTGCGAACGGTCAATTTATTCTTTCTTTCATTTTTTTTCTTAAAGAGGTTTTAACATGGGTTTTATAGCATTGTAAATTCTTATAATTGGAAGTACCTGTATATTCCAATTTCTACATAGAAGGGAAATTCATGAAACAAAAAGAAAAATAGGGATTATAGAGCGTGTTGTTGAATTATAAATCAAGGGTGTTAAACCTGACTTTCTTAGACATAGAATTTATATTTGATTTATGCAAACCAAGGCAAACAACACATATCAATCAATATATTAAATTAATGCACATTTATGTCTTTTAAAAATATAAGTTTAAAGAATAAATAATGACCCCCATGCACTTGAAATAAGCAAACATTTATTATATGCTTTTAGAGTTGAAAAGAACCTAGGAATATTGTCAGTTTTAATAATTGCACATAGGTTGCAATGCCTTGTCTAAAACTTAAGACAGAATATAAAAAAGTGAAATTTTGAGTTATTGGTTAAAACCCAAAATTTTTCATAACATATATCGAGTTAATTGACATACACTTTTCAAGAAACAGTGCTCTGTTTGGTAAATTATACCAACCAAATTTATGAATTTTCAACATCGGAAGTAGTTTCAGAACTGTGTTATCTGTACATGCTTCATATACTACAAAACTGAAGTACACATCAAGGAGTATAAATATAGACAATATTTTAGATGAGGAACAAATGGTAAAATGTAACCATTGTTCGTGTAGAGGATCCTCTCTCTCTCTCTCTCTCTCTCTCTCTCTCTCTCTCTCTCTCCGTAAGAGAACATGCTCTTAACGTCTTAGGTTCGAATTCCAAATTCTTGAAGAGCTTATGAGCGATACCAGATTAAATGAAATTAGATATCACAAGTAAAGCATGAATAAAATCGCTTCGTTGCTCTGTATAGAAGCCAGCTGCTTATTGGAAACATCACCACAGAAACTTCGCCAGAGTTACACCGCCACAAGGACACCACCACGGCGACGTCACCACAACAACACCGCATCAGTTATCATCGCGTATAAAATAAAACACGTTGATTTTAGATATATCGGTATTTCAAAATAAAAAATCTACATTTATGATTATCAAGATTATCAAGACAAGAATTTCGTAGATGTAAATGTGTGTATTAAAAATCGCAATATTCAATTTATCGAAATTGTCAAATGGCATTTAAAATACTCACCACGATTAAGAATAACCCCACTAAATTATCGATAGACCTCATGGCCTTTTAACCACATTCGATTGCAAGTAACAACTGATATACCGATAATTTATTAAACATGAAATTCCGCTATTTTTACAACATCTTGTTTAACATCAAGTTTAATAACCACAAGCTTGTCCAAGTGGTCACGGTTCATTGGTTTAACAAGGAGTACTTTCTTGAACAAAGTTTCCTGAAAATTAAAAAGCTGTGTTATTAAAATGTAATCGCTTCAGAAAAGAAAGGTTCATTAATTTCATAAGTTTGTTGTCGGGAATTTCTCTTGATATTTGCTTGTGGGTGACACATTGTACACATCAAATCCAGCGACGCGGAACTCCGATCGTCACTTCTCCGGGAGATTCCTTTGCGGAGGTGCTTCTATGTTCATTAGCCGACAGTTACGTGTAAGAATCGCTCATAAGTCGACGACAATATCTACAAAAAAAGGAGGCAAAACAAATTATGAATCTGACGAAATTTATTACAGATGACACTCTTCATTGCGAACAAGTGGTTATTAATATGGAGACGTGGATTTGTGGGGAAGGGGACTAGTTTACAGTTCCAAAGTGTTCATTTTATCATCATATATCATATCGTGTTGGAAATAGTTATCCTCTGTACTAAGCAAACCGAGCTAAAGTAAAAAAAAAATTCTCAATCTGTAGATTCCGAGGCATATAAAATCCTAATGGCTTCATTTATTGCTGCCCCCCCCCCCCCCCCCCCCTCGTCTTTACCTTGCTCTGAATACCTTTCGGGTCACCAGTTTTGAAACTCTGATCAAGTGATCTTCATCGTGTCCACTCAAATGCATCAAATATATTTAAAAATCTCATTAGACCTTGTTCTTTCAATTTCATATATTGGACCCCAATGGTATCGCAAAATGAATTACATGTTGATATCATAGTGATGGCAGGCATCACAAAAGCTCCCTGCTTTTTGGAGGTTCAAGCTACACAATTCAATAACAAGAGCATCGTAAACAGTATGTATCATACCGATTATTAGGCCGTTCTTTGCACACTGATGTTGACTGAGGATTACACTGTTTACCTGATCAAAATATAGGGCTCACGGCGGGTGTGACCGGTTGACAGGGGATGCTTACTCCTCCTAGGCACCTGATCCCATCTTTGGTATATACAGCCAGGGGTCCGTAATTACCCAGCTATATTTTATATTGCTAATAGGAGTTATGAGATTGATCGATGTTTCGCTATATTCACCTTTTATTCGCCCGTCGGACAGTGATGACAAATTTTCAGTACAAAATCTGTATCCATAATACAAAAAAGTCCAGAAAACTATTTGACCTACTTTTAGCCTTAAACGGTGCACCAATTAAGCTGAGATGCAAACCGAATCTGTATTTCTCCGAGAGGAAGGTTGTGACTACATTTCCTGGCAATACACATGCACCTGTATCCATAACGAAAACTAATCTGAAAAACTGTTTGACCTAATCTTAGCTTTAAAGTAGGTCACGGTACATCAATCCATGAAACCCGTCGGACAGTATTTGACCCAATGACAGGTTGCATGGGCAAACTAGATCTTTATATCGAACATGGGATTTGCGAAATGCAGACTTTAAACGAAACTGTTGCAAACCCTGTAATATCAACTTGTTTGTCAGCAGCCTGCCTCGATTAAAAACCTGATCATACTCAGAACAAGGTCTTGCGTATTAAATCATTTGAGAGACATAAAGATCATCTACAGGTGATAATGGAATACTGCTACATAAATATGGGAAGTTGATGATGTAGTTGTAAGTTTGCCGTTAATATCTATGTTCAATAAAATATCTAAATCGAAACGCTTGGTGTCTTATTTCGAGTTCACTGGGATATATTGAATCAGCATATGAATGAAAATGATTATTGTTAATTAATAGATTCTGCTCCATAAGAATATAATAACAGGTCAGCTAATAAAGGTGCACAATTAGTGCCCATGGGAATTCCAACAGGCTATTGGAAGACCTGATCGCCAAAGACTACGAAGATATTGTCTATGAATAACTCCAGGATATTTTCAATTGCAAATTCAGAGTACTTGTGCGTAGAACCAGAGTGGTGTTTAAAAAGTTTTTTTTTTGAATGACTGATCAATAGATATAAATATTTCCTTTTTTATATTTGTTGAAGAAGCAACTGTCTATGAGGTCAAAATTATGATCTTTGATTTATCGTGAAGAAGGGTGGTGTAAAGTGTTGAAAAGCCATACGTGTTTAATGTCGATTTGAAAAAAGTTTTGTAATTTCAAATTTACCAAAAATTCTTTAGATTTTTTTTAGAATCCACATTTGATTTACAGCATTTCTGAAATGTGCTATAGCACTATACACTTGTAGTTTTTCCGTTTTAATATTAAAGCTGTTAATATTTTCGTGAAGAGCAAAGATACATTGGGGCCTTGGTAGAACATTTACTGGATCCAGCAATATATCTTTGTTTGTAAGGGTTTCTGTGAAGTTTAGGAATCCAGTATAGGTACGGTAACCCATATTCATCAATCCCATTCATTGCAATATTAAATATGTTTAAAATGGAAGCATGATTTTGAAAAAGTTCATCTTTTAATAGGGCAGTTGGAGTATAAGTAGGGTTACCAAATGTGGAATTAATGCCGTTTAAAATACAGTTGTAATAACGAGACATACAAAGACAATGTTCCTACAAGTTTCGAGTTCACAAGGATATATTAAATTGACATTTGAATGAAAATTATAATTCATTTATGTGGCATTGAAAGCCACAAGATATTTTTTGTTTTCTCACGTAGAAGTTGTTTTTAATAAATTCTGTTGCATAAGAGTATAAAAACAGGTCAGTTAACAAAGGAGCAAAGTTCTTGCCCAAGGGAATTCCAACAGATTGTCAAACAGAATTGCAGAACAGTGTTTAACAAAGTAACTGTTCGAAAGACAGAGCACAAGATGGAAATATTTCTGTGTTCCATTTCTATTAAAGAAACATCTGTCTCTGATGGAAAAAAAAATTCTGGTCTGGAATGGTTGAGTAAAGTGTTGAAAAGTCGCACGTTTTCATGCTGTTCATTTGGAAAAAGTTTTGTGATTGAGAATCAACATTTGATTTACATCATTCTTTGAATATGTTCTGGCACAATACGTCTGACTTGTTTTCTCCACGTGTTGACCATCTGTGTAATTAAAATGCTTAAAAACATTGAAGAAAGAGAAGTATATAATATTTTAATTCACATAATGAAAGAATCATATTACAAATTAACAACTACACGTATTTGAAAAATATGTCTAATGCAATAAAAATCACAGCTTATGTTTAATGTAAAATGGACACGTGTAAAATCTTTGGTATGCAATAACTCACTTCAAATATCAATGATGTACAGGAAAGACCAACAATACGTATATGATGTAATAATAATATGAAATAAATAAATGACTTTCCAATTTATAGATACATATCTATTACTGTAAGCCAATTTTTATTCGCGGCTACTTAATTTCGCGATTCACCTGTGGTAAACTGGTTCGCAGCTAGTAATTTTCGCGATCGAGCCTTTTTCGAGCCTGACAGACATTCAAGGACTGGTTTACGACAAGAAGTATTTGCGACAAATTTTCTCACACGCAAATAAAAGTTGGTTTACATTATCTCTCGAGGGACTGTCGTTGACTATGGAAAAATCTACTCCGCTTTAATTTCTTCTTCACACAATGCAATATAACGATGGCAAAACATATTCACTTTATTTACAATTAATCAACTACATGTATACATGTAGTAGTGATTCTAAATTGTAGTGTTTTAATGTTAGTGCACACTTAAAAGTCACATTGCTTTAACAGAGCTCCTAATTTAATACAGCTTTAAATATGGCCCTGGAATTGAAAATATTCTCGTGCCAATTAATGCTATAGAAATAATATTAATGATTTAGATCATGTGACGAGACAAAATTCCGGAAAACTCGGCTAGCACTTCCTCGTTCTTTGCTACTCACCTTATCTTATGTCAGACATTCATTATTTACTCCCGTGAGATTCATCAAACAGACATTTAAACACAATATTGAGACAGTTCTACAAATAAATATAAGGAACCGAATAAATAAAGCACGACAGTTCATTGCTCTTCACTCGAAGAAATTTGCTGCCTTCACAAATAGTACTAAACAAGGTACTATGCAATAAAACGGTAAAAGTCGGGGCGATAACATCAAGACATTCTTAGTATTTGTCAGTGTTGGGTTCACAAGTTCCGACCGCAAACGAACACCACCGACTCTTAAACAAGTAAATTCCTATCTGTTAGGTATCACAGATTTCTTTTATCCTAAACTGGGGTGAACAATACTTAATTCAACAAACAGAATCGTGTTATTCAGTGTTAAATGGTTTCCTCAACTTTTCCATTTTGGTGCTGGGAAATTCCATTTTCCTTCACATACACTTTGTTCCTCTGTAATGGATGTAGCTCCTCATTAAGTCCCATTAGCGATGTTTCACGGGTACAATTTCCGTTTGCATGGTCTTTGGAATCTTGGGAATTTGTCGTTGAACCAAGTGAACCTCCACGCGTGCGCGATATGAATGACGTCATGGTGTCTCTCGTGCTTTTTCGACTGATTCCTCGACCACGTGATATCATAAACCTTCGCCATTTTTTCTTTATTTCTGCTTGTACCTTTCATAGAATAAACAAGATACCTCATGGATCATATATATTGAATCAGAAATATATACATGTAAACACCGATTACACATACTTTTCCCTCAGTTTTCAAAGAAAATTATTTTTTAACACTAACATGTTCATTAAATTAAAATCGTCCCGTTGGGATCCAGGTTAGAATAGGTCCTCAGTACCCCTTGCTTGTTGTAAGAGGCGATTTAATAAGACGGTCCTTCCGATGAGATCGCAAAAACCGAGGTCCCGTGTCACAGCAGATGTGACACGATAAAGATCTTTCCCTGCTCAAAGGCGACGTCTCCATATGAGTGCAAAATTCTCGGGAGGGACGTTAAACAATATACAATCAAATTAAAATATATGTAGTCCCCAATTGCCTGTGTAATATCCTTCAAAACGGATGACGACTTGTATTACGGAAAATAATATTAGAGAAGAGTCGTTTTGGCGATATTTTTAATTTGGATATTTATTTTTGATGATATTCTTAGTCCTGCTACATTGTAGCGTACGACAAAGATGGAAGGGGGTGTATTCTAACAACAAGATGGTTGATAAATTATTTAGTAACTACAACAAAATAATTTATAACTTATTTGGCTTAAAGCTGTATGACCCGATGTTCATGTATTATTTTTGTGCATTATTACTTTAAAGCAGATCAATTACTTTATAAAGTTATTAACTTTCCCTTAATTACATGCTTGAAAACATCTGCATGTAAAAGAAAACAGTGAGAATATTATTTAGAAAGTAAATAAGTGTGGTACATATATAAATCATCCCATAATAGACGTCTATAAATAGACCCACGCGCGTCAGGGGAATCCCAACATGATGTATTAACTGGTCTAGTTTTAAGGCTGAAAGAGCGTAAAACAACGAACTACTGAAAGGTATTTGATATTTTAATTTCTATTAAACTTATGGCACGGTACTGTTGTAACAAAATACACAATTTTACACAGATAAGACCACCGCTGATCTGAAAGTTTGAACTGGTCACGTGACTATCACTTGAAATGGCAGAGTGACGCGGTTATTTGTAAACATCGATTTAAAATCAAATAATTTGGGTTGAAACAGGTGAAATAATTAGTAATATGTCGTACACCCTCATAACTACATACGTGCGATGATTTAATAGCGTTTTTACGAGATGGGAAAAAAATATTGTAATTTGGACCATACAGCTTTAAAGTACCTTTGCTTTCAATCCAAGTTTTTCTTTTGTTTTGGTAATTTGTTTCAGTTTCTATATTTTTACAAGGTATATAATCTTAATTAAATCTATAAAATCATGCATTTCAGACTCATTTTAGATTTCAAATGAAAGTACCACATAGTTTGTTAAATCCACCTCTGGTTTTTCAATGTGAAATTGTACATCTCTGACCGATACCCCAGGGAGTTAAGATATGAAATCCTTAAATACACTAGTTTATATCTGAATGTTTATAAATTGTGTAGGCAAGTTCTGACTTAGTCTCTGTATAAAATAAAATTACATCAATATGTTTCACCTACGCCATGACAGGGTTCAACACTCTACATGTAAATGGAATAAGTCTGTTTCGAATTCAAATTTCCTTCGAAAACACTCTTTTACATAGGGATGTCGCTAGCTTTAGCAAAAGCGTCATGGTATAACTTTATGCTAAGCGTTCAGCGACATCTGGCAATGACCGATCTTACTATGACAACGCCCATCGAGAAATAGGTCTCTTTCTTTGTAGATCTCAAAAGTGTCATGATCTAAATTTCTCTTTTATGCCCATGTGTTACGGAGAAACATGCTCTAAATGTACCTAGAATGACGAAACAAGCCTGTCTCGATTTGGATTCGAACCCTGACACACTAAGCGATGTGTAACCCAGTGATTCTTCTGAAGATTCATATTTACCACCACAGTACCCGCCGTATAATGACAATTTTTGACAGGGAACTTAACCATTTATTCAAATTGTAACACCATTCACGTAAAATTTAGTATAGGTTTGCAATTGGCCCGGTGGTCAATGACGTCAGAGACGTCGATTATGATTATGTGTTTGTTGTACGTCCATTTGAGAAATTTGCACTCACGTTTAGACGTCACCATCTGTAAGTGAAACAGCATGAATTTAGACCTTTAACGTGCCCACACCTGCCGAAACACGAGTACTTCAATGTTAAGGTAATTTCCGAAACATTTTCAAATACCGAGGACGTGGGAAAGGAACAAAGCACTATGTTTACGTTGACTCAGTCGTGGCACATGCGGAACTCGAACTCACGACCTGATATTCACAAAGCCCACACTCTACCTGATATCATATGTGTACAGGTTAACAGGTTCCGGACAAAAACTTATCATACGAGTTCAATTGATCATTCAGCTAGGGTGAGCTACGAACCATCAAACTGTGATATTCTTATGATTATGAGCTTTTCACATTTATTGTAATAAGTTGAGTTATTTACCTCTCCGTTGAAGAAACAGAAAATTAAAGCTACGATGAAGCCCTAAAAAGAAGAGAAATCAAACTTTAAGAAATTGTATGCTATACGTTAAAGTTATACATAAAATCATTATTGTAAATTTACGTAGAACAATGCAACCTTATAGCTGATGAAATAAACCAAATTTTCTATCAATTAACCAAAATATGCTGGATAATCAGTAACGAGAGTTTTGATTGGACACGATTGACATCTAGGGGATACTTTTGATAGAACATGTAATCTACATGTGCGTTAAAATAATTAAATTAATAATAACAATGATAATGTATAATAATGATGATGATAATGCTTATAGGAGTTAAGAGATTGATCACTGTTCGTTATATTCACCTTTATAGGAGTTAAGAGATTGGTCACTGTTCATTATCTTCACCTTTATAGGAGTTAAGAAATTGATCACTGATCATTATCTTCACCTTTCATATACATTACATTTGGGCTATAATTATTATTTGATTGCATAAAATATTTATAAGGATTCAGAAAGTTTGCGACCTAAGATCCTATAGGAACACTTTTTCTCCCCCTCCACAAAAAAGAGAGGCCCACATTCTTCCAAATAGTATGTCAATTTTTTCCAGCAAGAAAAAGGTTGCAATTCCTCTAGACCCACTAAAGCATAGTGAAAGGCGAACTTCAAGATAACGAACAGTGATCAAACTCTTAAATTCCTATAAGCAATACAAAATATAGAGTTGGGCAAACACGGACTCCTGGATATACATGTACCAGGGGTGGGATCAGGTGTCTAGGAGGATTAAGCATCTCCTGTTGACCGGTCACACCCGCCGTGAACCCTATATCGTCCACTTGCTCATTTACCTGAAACGAATTGAAGAACATTTCGAAGTACAACCTGACCAGTTCTGCCTCGTCACTGACGTTGTCCGGGAGGCCGATAAATACCACGTAATGGACGCCAAACAGGGGGATCAGGACTAAGGTCGACTTGGCTAGTTTTCTGAAGGACACAGGGATTTCTTTAATTCAATACATCAAAATTATCTTGAAACTGGATTACCTTTCATGCTTTATGTTGTCGTAAAATATTATTAATGTTAATGAATGCTCTTATGCATGAAGAAATGAATTATATTTTCATATGCAGATTGATATTTTTAATGACTTGGAAGTTTAAGTGTTAATGTAGACTTTGTTTTAATGATAAGCTCAAGTGTTAGACAAAGTGTGCAAAGAGTTTCACACGTGAAAAGATTTAAAAAGTATGCAAGGAAAACGTTTTTAAAATAATATATAGAAAGCATATCTAACATATGAAATATATCATGGAATATCTCTTTGTCGTTAAACATGCAATTCCAACAATTTTTAAGGTAACAACACTTGGATTATAATCCTTGAACTGATGGATATGAAACTGATTTAGGAAACATTCCGGCAATTCATATAAATCAAAACTCAAAGGTCAATCAAACACTTAAAAATCTTAACAAAGTTCACTACTACAGAAACAACATAAATGTTATGTTTCATCTACAGACGGAAAATAAAACTACTTATGTACTTGAAGTTTGTACTTATCAAAATTATGTTTAACCTGTAATTAAAAGATGCATTCTGATGAAAAAAGGAAATCAATATTCCTCTGTTAATGACACAACGTACATAAATTAGGTTGAAATATGATGTTATATTTAACTATATACATGTAAGTATGTTTCTATATCAAATCATTCGTATTTTAAGATGTCAGTGTAAACGTGCGCTTTCCTTATGCATTCATATGCCATGCTATTTTTTCAAATAAAAATCATGAACATATAAAAGTACTCACTTGTACCTAAACTTCTTAGTTTCATTTGCATTGAATGCGTTTAGTTTTGTGAAGAGTATTCTTATAATGTTGATGAAAATCACAAAGTTGACCTGCAATATACAAAGCGGCATTTCATTAATTATTACAGAGCTGTGCCTAGTATGTTTTCATCTAGTATTTTTATATAACCCTTCATCGTCTTGGTGCTGTTTCACAAATAAATTTAACGACTTCCGAAATTACATTTCAAATACCATTAACACATTGACAGGGCCGTAAATTACATGGAGGCGGAGGAGGCAGCTGCCTCCTCCAACTTTTGAGCCAAAAAAAAATTAAAATTTAAAGTTCATTAGAATTTATGTTGTTTCCAATAACTAAGAATATGATACCTCCCTTAAAAAGCATTCCAAATCTTTCTTTTAGAATGAGTTAGTCAAGTAACATCTTAGAAGGCCCTAGAATCAAGGATTTTGCACGAAACGTGTTCAGTGTGCACAAAATGTGCTCAGCGTCTGGGCGGCCCCCAGACCCCCGCCTAATTTCCTGCCTCCTCCAAATTGAAGGTTAATTTACGGCCCTGATTGAAATTCGTATTTTATAGATTATAAATCTATAGCTTATATAATGAAGAGCACTCTACTTAGTAAAGGTTCTCTTGAGATTTGTAACAGTTTCTTTCTACTTTAATAACTTAGCTGTAGATCTTAGTATCCATACACTGCTTACGGAGAGTGCGTGATAAGGACAATTTCACAATACAGTGCAACATGTGAAATCTTTGACCATGGGAGAAATCTTTTTGTGTTCGATCACAAAGGATATTGATTTGAACAGTGTCATAGAAAGGAGAATAGAAAGGGGAATGGAAATTGGAGTCAAAATAAATGGTTTTATCTGTATTTGACTTACCACAACGGATGCCACTATGGGGGCTCTTAAAATCCAAAAATAGCCTGGGGTTGGATGAGTATTCCAGCACCTAGACCACACGGTTAGAAAATATTATAGTGTTTCAGAATCAAGCATCAAGAAAATACACACAAGCACACATTTTGGTAAACAAAATGCCCATTCCAAAGACTAACAATTGAAGTATATGTACTCACAAAACGTCTTCTGATGTCGCCCTCACTATCACCCATGGTATCACACACAACAACTGTGAGGCTAAAAAAGTCATTATAATTAAGTATACAGCAAACAAAATATGTTACTACAATAATTTAATAATAGCTATGCATAATAGTATATTTTTCCTTTCGTATTCAATACTAGAATTATTTCTCTCATAATATTTTGGTTGCCTTTCTGTATTTGAAATTTAATTTTTATTTAACCGGTTAACAGGGGATGCATATTCCTTCTAGGCACCAATCACTGGTATGTCTAGGCGTCCGTGATTGCCCTACTCTTAATTTTGTATTCACGTGTATAATATCATGTATTTATATAGGAATTATGAGATTGATCATTGTTTGTTATCGTAACATTTTTCAATGTAAATAATGAATAATTACATGTATGTACATGCATTTGAAAAGTGCGATATATTTTACCATTTCGGCACATATTACATTGATAACTGTTTGTCATTCATATGGAGGAAAAAGAGAAGTGTTTGTGAAAAGTAAGACAGAATATGGACCTAAGTAACCCAATTTTCTATTTAGATTTCAAAATGACTTAAAACAATGAAACAAAATTAAATAAATTCTATAACAATTTTTGGGGGTATTTCATGTCATTAAACGAGTCAGTTCTTTGCATAAAAATTATTCAAGCTATAATTGGAATTTCTAAATCTCGAATTAAAAAACATGAAAAGCGTAATTTATTCCGCAAACTTAATTAGAAATTGTAGCTGATCCTGATGAGAAAGGTCTATCATAATGAGAAAGAATCATGAATAGTTATCAAGACACGTCCCAAGGATTAAGAACTATTGAAAATGCAAGGAATTTCACTATAATTTGACTACATCTTTTTCTAAGTCCAAGAAAGCATTAATTGTCACATTGCACAGAAATTAGAAATGTGGATCTGTCTTGCGAGGAATTAACTCCATATCACGTAGTAAAGGATAGATACTTTGTATCATATGTATGTAAACCATATTGGTTATACTTTGCATAATGATCACAGACTGAGACAATGACAGATGGAAGATCGCACAATAGAAACAACGATATTTGTTTGCTTCACATTTGCTTGATCATGATTTAGGGCCCACAGCGGGTGTGACCGATTAACAGGAGATGCTTACTCCTCTTTGTCACCTGATCCCACCTCTGGTACAGTATATTCATGGGGTCGGTGTTTGTCCTTCTCTTAATTGTTTGCTCTTTATGAGATTGATCACTGTTCGTTATCTTCACCTGTCCATGTAAGCCCTATCACGTAACGACTACATGTTATACTGTGGAAATCGTACCCCATCCAAACAGAACGAGCCATTTGACTCCGCTATTTTCCGAGAAAACAGCCACCGAGACGAGCATATGAAGATACAGTCCTTCCACCAAGATCCACATGTAATTGGCCCCCAAGAAGTAATAAAACATCGTGAAGAAAAATTTACACTCCCAGTGCTGAAGTAAAGATAAGAAATTATGGCTGTTATAACGTAGCATTATATATGTGTATATTTACGTATTTGTATAAATGATAGCAATATATCTTACCAATTAAATATGTTCCTGAAAATTCTGACACAAATAACACATGTACAATCATGTATAAAAGGTGAAGATAACGAACAGTGATCAATCTCATAACTCCTATAAGCAATACCAAAATAGATAGTTGGGCAAACACGGACCCCTGGACACACCAGAGGTGGGATCAGGTGCCTAGGAGGAGTAAGCATCCCCTGTCAACCGGTACATGTAACAACCACCCTGAGCCCTATATCTTGATCAGGTAAACGGAGTTATCCGTAGTCAAAATCAGTGTGCTAAGAACGGTCTAATGTTTATAAGAGTTATGAGATTGAGCTTTGTTCGTTATCTTCACGTCGCACCATTCATATAAATGGTAACAATTAGGCAAAATGTTACACACTTCATTTGTAAATTAGGGAGGAAAACACGTGGTCATGATTGTCGACTTCCACTTGAAAATGAATGAAAATGTAAGTATCAGCAATATTTGCATATTCCTTATATATTTAGTCCAGTTGGTTAGAGTCTCGATTGCTTATCTGTAGATCGTGGGTTGGAGTCTAACAGGAGTTTTAATAATATATACAGTATGGATTATTTTGAACTAAAACTTCATTTTATTTAAATAAGGTAAAATTGAATGTCTTCATTTTCAAAATACCATTGTACACATCTTCTACTAGTATTTTATAGATATTCGCTTAGTAATCCTAATCCTGTTAAAGGTTAAACCTTTGACATTGTGAGGATGGGTACATGTAATCTTTGGTATGAATGCATTCTAATATAAGCTGTACCTGTCATAAATAAACGTGTAATATCTTTAAACGGAATTATAGGTTCAATTACAAACTTACAGATCCCTCGCTTTTGAATTCCACAAGTCCATTGGATGATTGTATGACGTCATTATGGAATCCAACACCACTGACTAATAAATTTTCCTTCAGAAATGAAAATGAGGCTCGGATCATAAATGATGCAAATAAATTGACGTGGATTGAAGTCCGTGGGCAACGAAGTTTCCTGGCAAAAAAGATACAATGCTAAAATGATACCACTCTTGTGTAATAAGTATATGTATCAATAAAGCAATGACCACAAACGTCTAGTGGTTAGGCGTCCTTTTGACAACCGGGAGACCTCGGGAGTGATCCCTTGCAGCCTTTTCAAAATTTAAACGTTTAGAATAGGTAACGACTTTTTGTCGCCAATTGCGAGACATTATGAGTGAAATGTATATGATTCCATAAAGTCTACAGCTTTTGTACCGATCTTAAATGTAATGGAAAATTTGATACGACATGGAGTTAAATTCTTTCCCAAATCATATATAAATTACTAAGTTTTGTTGATATCCCAATGAAATGATTGTACATAAATCGAGACGTCAACGGTTTTAGAAGGATTGCCACAAAGCAAATCTAAATCCAAAGAGAGCAATGCGATGAGGGGTAGTTATCGTGAGCATGAGTGACAAGATCTCGTGTTTAAGATATTCAAATCACTCAAAAAGAGTACCCAATATGTAAAGGAAGAAACTAAATGTGCAATTAAGGTAGATTTATATTTTCTGGGTTTTTTTTTTTTTATCAGATTATTATTTTTAGAATGAATTTCATGGACTGAATCAAATTAGAATATAACAAACTCTACAAATATGCATTGTAGATTCATTTCTCAAAAGAATGAATCAAAGTTTATTTCGAGTTTACCACAGATGTTGCCTGATCTTCGAGGAGAGCTTACCTAAACAGAAGCATGATGACTGTCGCCAGAAGCAATGAAACCAGAGAGACCCCATAACCAATGTTGTACATAAGAGTGATGGACGGCATGTGGTCCTGTAGAGAAAGCAAAGATAATGTTAAGGGCGTTTAAAGCTTCCAAACTTTTCAAGAGACTAGAAAAGTTTGTTTTAAGACTTGTGCATTTAAACATACAAAGTTAAGAACTGATATTATCTGCAAAGTCTTGCTTGAAATTATCAGCAAATCTTTGCTGGTAAATGTAGTTTCGTGTTCACATGCATGTATATATCCAACGACTTTTATTTGAATCGAAAATATTCCATCATAACTTTTGATATTCATCTATAATTAGCAACAGAAAGTGTTTTACAGAGGATATATCATAATCAAGGAAAACACTAACTCCATAGAATGCTAAAACTGTATAGACAATGGTTCAATATTTATTCCATTGGTCCATATACATTATATATTTACTACTTATACCTAACCAGTTGAAAATTTGTTTGTCGGTTCCAATTTTGAAAGGGTGTCGAAAGGACTGCATTTTGTGGCGGAAGGATTTTTGTTATCAAAATGATCTTAATTTGACCAATTTCACAATTTTCTTTTAACAATGTATCATCTGATACAAGAAGTAGATACTTGGAACTAATTCAGATGTGGAGTTAAAGAAATGTTGTCTTTAAGAAAGATTGTTGAAACCCCCTGTAACATCAACTTGTTTGCCAGTAGCCTGCCTCGATTAAAATATTGATCATACGCAAAACACTCTTGTGTATCCAATCAGTTGAGAAATATAAACATTATATGCAGGTGATAATGGGATGTTGCTACATAAATGTAGGAAATTGACGATGGAAAAACTGAAATCATCCCGTTTGTCATCAAATTGAGTTGTTAGTTTGCCGTTAACATCTATTTTCAATAAAATATCTAAGTATGAAGCAAATGTGGAAGACTCTGTGGTGTCTTTTATTTCGAGTACACTGGGATATATCGAGTCGACATATGAAAGAAAATGATCATGTTGAAAGATAAAATGTCGTCGATATATCTACATGTCGAGTGGAAGGCCACAGCAACAGATTTTTTCTTCTCATGCAAAAGCTTTTAAATTAATAAATGAAGCAGTAATCAAGATTTTGAAACTTCCTATGGTGGATTATTTGTATAGCATGAACCATTCCAAATGAGTTTATGATTACAAAAATCCCGCCATTCATTTACTAGATATACTATAGGATGGTTATACATTGAAAACTTTAATTGATGAAATTTAATTAATACAATATGTGTGAGGTTCATGGATTCCTTTAGGAAATCAATCGACAATTTATCTTCAACGCTTTTTCAGAGCTGATGTGTCAATATATTGTAGGGTTATTGACCGTATCGAAGAAGTCAGGGCTCTGTAATATACATTATTTCAGTCAGTCTTCCGGCTGTTCGTCAGTCGGTGTGTCCACAGTCACCCCTATATGTGGCGTTTCCAACAAAGCGCTTTTAGCGGTACCCTAATTGTCTTCGACAGTTTTCTAGTAGCATCTAGGCGCGTCTACATGGCGAACATATTTTGTATCAGTAAGAATAGGTGTTTTCAATATACATAATTATCACTAAACAAGTAGACAAATAGCAATTTAATTACAATCAGATCGTCGTTTTAATGCTCTAGTTTGCCAATACAACATATCATTGGGTCAAGTGCTGTCTGACGTGTTTCATATTAATTGTTAGGACGGTCTTGGCACATTGAATTCTACTACAGACTACTCTGTTTACCTGATCAAGACATAGGACTTACAGCGGGTGTGATCGGTCGACAGGGGATGCTTACTCCTCGTCGGTACATTTATCTGACGTGATTCATACCGATTGTTAGGCCGTTCTTGGCACGCTGATTTTGACTACGAATAACTCCGTTTACCTCATTAGGATATAGCGTTCACGGCGGGTGTGACCGGTCTACTGGGGATGCTTACTCCTCCTAGACACCTGATCCCACCTCTGGTATGTCCAGGGGTCCGTGTTTACTCAACCTTTATTAAACAGTTTTAGAGGTGAATCAACTACTCACCTGAATGAGTTTGGGAACGACTGTCACTCCAGGATTTGCAACAATACACGCCCTGTAGTCCGCCCATGTTGAATTCAACTCAGGTATGAATAACCATGTCCCATTCTCTGTACAATTTCTATAAGCTAGGGCTAAGTTCATGAAAAAATAATTTGAATTAAAACATAGATGACCACAAAAATTATAAGTAAGACGAAAGTGAAAAATAGTTTGTTTACCCTTGCCCGACCGACCGAACTATAAAATCTCCTTAACTTTACAATCTTTTTACGCCTTTTTTCTTTTACAGATTCATCAGAATGTAGAAAGATATATATATATATATATATATATATATATATATATATATATATATATATATATATACACACACACACACACACGGTATACATTCCTTAGTACCTAATTCCCCCTAAGAGTAACTTGACCCTCTTCTGGAAAACAAAATTTTGCCTAACTATATGTATGCAAAAGAAATGCAACACCCTGTTTGTAAATTGATTGATTATATATTGTTTGACGTCCCTCTCGAGAATTTTTCACTCATATGAAGATGTCATCATTGCCGGTGAAGGGCTGCTACATTTAGGCCTATGTCAGGCGCTTACGGCCTTTGAGCAGGGAGGAATCTTTATCGTGCCACACCTGCTATGACACGGGGTCTCGGTTTACACGGTCTCATCCGAAGGACCGCCCCATTTGGTCGCCTCTTGCGACAAACAAGGGGAACTGAGGACATACCCTAACCCGGATCTCCACGGGAACATTGTTTGTAACGACAAACTGATATACATCTTATGTCAATTTACATATAAACGGTTCAGTAACGTAAGTCATTGACTGGGTCTCTTCGAGTTATAAAAGTCGATATTCAGGCATGTTAATTGCACGTGAAAAGTCCGACACAGCAGTATACCTGTTTTAGACTCTTGGTGCATATCGCTCCCTTATTGTCCGACAATAAACTGTTGCGTGGGGTTACGGGGTTTTGCCGGTACAGGTAACCAGAAGCGTACCTGGCGATGGCTTTTAGTAGGTTCGTTCATATAACAAAGTTGCGTTAGCTTTCCGTGCTACACTATACAACATCTGTACAACCGATAATGATTCACGGGCTCCATTCACTATCGTCCCCGAACTGGAAAACCGTTAACGAGGTATGCTAAGATCCTCCTTTGAAACGGCATTCATCAACGTGACGTCAGGTTCGAATAGTTTCCACATAATCGCCTAACATGTTTGCTATGCAATGTTGAAAGCATGTCCTATTTTCAGATGAATCTAAACGCTATTGTTTCGGAGTGGCTTTAGGGTTCGGGTTGGTAGTTCTGAGTTAGTGGCTTTAGAGTTCGGGTTGGTAGTTCGGAGTTAGAGTCTTTGAAGCAATCTCTACCACAGTTATCGTTCCTTACACTCACATGTACCTCTGTTAACGTCTCAAAATAATCAGTTATTCCACATGTAAATCCACTTTTTTACGGCTAATAAAACTAAGAACTACTTTATAAAATATTGGGAAAATGTAGGACAAAAAACTCTTTGTAGATTTTTTTCCATTACAATAATCTTCATGTACCTATGGGTATAGGACTGGTGCAATAGAACAACCCAATATCCACGTTTCAACCCAAATCAATGCTTCTTGTGTCACAGAAAGACTTGACATCTGCTCAATATTTATTTATTTACGTATATTTTTGTAACTGAAGTCAAAACCATACTTTATTTAAGCATACGTGCCATTTTACAAAAATCTTGTAAAACCTTTGAGACGTTGACAGAGGTGTAAGTGAGAGCAAAGAACGACAACTCTGGGTAGAGATTGTCTTTGAAGTTCGCGTAGGTAGTTCAGAGTTGTGTGGCTTTAGGGTTCGGGTTGATAGTTCGGAGTTAGTGGCCATGGCTTGAAAGTTCGGGATGGTAGTTGTTAATGGATTTAGGGTTCGGGTTGGTAGTTCGGGGTTAACGAGTTTAGAGTTCGGGTTGGTAGATCGGAATTAGCGGTTTTAGGGATCGGGTTGGTAGTTCGGAAATAACGGTTTTATGGATCGGGTTGGTATCTACAATGGAAGGAAGACTCCTCTTGTCATTACCGATGAATTTTAACACATTATCATACATGCCAACTTTCCCGATTTGTGCGGGATTTTCCCGATTTGAAGCAGTTGAAAAGGCAAATCCCGATATCCCGATCGGGATTGCGAAAATACCCCGAAATCCCGATTTTCTAAAAATATCTCCCATTTTACGACAACAAACCCCCATTTCCAACCGGAATTTGAAATCTCGCGTCATTTCTGAACTGGCCAATCAGAAATCGGGACAATAGTCAGCCATTGCTGTTTACCTGTGTCGCATGGTATCGGAGTGATGTAATTTACTTGGTCTGCCCGTGTCGGGGTGCTTATTGGACAGTGCGAAGCATTTGATAGTAATTAATCGGGAAAACGGATTTCAAATTGACATATCCTTTACACAAACGTGAATGGCAATGATAATAGTGTCACCACCAAACAATCGGACATTCCCGATTTTTGCCTCTCGCTGACAGCATCCAAAATATGCAATATTAAAGGTACGTAAAATATATGTTTTTCCAACTATGATAATATAGGCTACCCGAATCTATCTGTCTATAGCGATGTATTACATAGTCTATATAGTGTAATATTCAATAGACTTTGTGATGCGTAATTTGCACAAGTCTGTACTGAATTTTATATTAGCAAGTAGCCTTTAATATTTTACAAGTAAAAACGTATATTTTGATGAGTTTTTTCCTGGTAATTATTTCAGATGTCATGGGTGCAAAGGTTTTGTTCGCAAACTTCATAGCAGGGCAGATCACTCCTTTTCTGGTTGCAATGCAAATTGTTCCACCAGACTCTGCAAGCCCATGAAATTGTTTACAGACAAGCAAGATCGCCTTTGTAGTCGTACCTAAATGCATGTGCTTTAATTTAAATTTTGATATATAGACCAACCAATGTGTATATGGTGTAAAAGGATGCAACTTTAAGTATTATTTGATAATATGTATGTGATTTGTTGGAGAGGATTTTTTGCTGAATAGATGATTTTAATAAAATACTTATCTATATCTTTCAAAGTTTTTTTTTAATATGGTTTTGTTAAAGTTAATGGTCAAACACACTTGATGTATGATACATGTATAATGATTAGATTGATATTTTATTTGAAAAGACAAATATTTATTTTCATGGTAAAATGTCGTGAATTTTGAGCGTTAAAAAGGTCGTCGCGCGCAAAATCCCCCATGGAGATTTTCAAAAGTTGGCATGTATGCATTATGTTGAAACTATTTTACAGTCAGTTAGTTGTTCCATCCGTGTAGAATCATGATTTAGCGTTTCAGCAAGATAATGCCATGTACCACATTGCTTGACAAAGTGAGTTTCCATCCTCAGAACTATTTACAACAGATTTATCCTTTTGTGTCCAAATCTTCCAGAAACATTACGCGCACTTGGCGCAGCGCTTCTGGAAGAGTGGCAGAACAATCCCCTAAACCCAAGTGAATATATAAATTGGTTTGCTTTGATTATGTGTTGCATTTCATGTGCGTATTAGTATTTTTACTTATCCAATTGAATTTTTTTTTGTCAGTTCAAATTTTGAAAGGGTATAATATTATATTATAGTTGAGAATGGGCAAACACAGATATTTTTAAAAGGTGGACCTGCATTAATGTCTGTACTTTATGTCTGAAGACAGAAAAAAAAAAAACGCCATGTTTTATACATTATGAAATACATGTATATCATTTCAGTAGGCTGTACGACTCTATAAAAAGCATGAGTACGCAAATGATATAATGATAAAAGAGTACGTACCTGAGGAATCGAACTGGTTGAGATAATTAGGACAAGATATGACAGCTGTTTCGCCAGCCTTCGTTTCCGGCCAGCATGCCAAGGAATCCCATGTCGGTGGACAATACGCACTGTCGGAGACTGAAATAGAATATACATATAAATAGTTATACGCACTGTTGGAGACTGTAATAAAATATACATATAAATAGTGATACGCACTGTCGGAGACTGTAAAAGAATATATATATATATATATATATATATATATATATATATATATATATATATATATATATATATATAAGTTATACGCACTGTCGGAGACTGTAATGAAATATACATATACATGTAAATAGTGATACGCACTGTCGGAGACTGTAAAAGAATATACATACAAATAGTTATACCCACTGTCGGAGTCTGTAACAGAATACATACATTTTGTATAAATAGTTATACGCACTGTCGGAGACTGTATGTATACGCACTGTCGGAGACCGTTGTGCTAAGGTGACATTCACTGTCCTTTTAGCAATATTTCTTGACTACGAACAAAGCTTTTACAATGGAAGCATAGACATATTGTTCTTTTTACCAATAATTGTTACATGTATATATATATATATATATATATATATATATATCTATATATATATTTATATATATATATATGCAATGAACTCTTCAATAAATTTAACTGCCCTATCTGAAATTCACTATATCTTGGATACCCACATAGGCCTCTACTCGGGGTCGAACTCACGACCTACGGAACAGTCTATTTGGTCACACGCTGCCACATGTATAACAGCACAGGCATTTAAACAGATAAAAATGGTTGAGTTTATCTATTATATCATAAAGGTGGAACAATATGACAAGTCGCACAAGAAACAAATCCATATACAAGACTTAACATGGAAATGCATTATACCTATCAACCTTACTTCATTTCTACAAAGCATGTATTCAACATTAAAGCATGCATCTGAAGCTGAGACAGCGTCTAGACTTCAACTGTTTATATCTACCCTGTAAGAATAGAGCATGTCCCAATTTCCTCCTTAGAAAATATTGATTAGACAGCCAAAAACAATAAACATGTAATTTTAAACAAGTTTGTAGATTTAGTGAAGTTTTAGTGTTAGTAAGTGGGTTTTTTATGTAAACCTTTTCGTTTGTGTTAATTAAGGGACGAATCATTCGTCTCAACAAAATTGACGACAATATAATTGTTCGTGTCGTTGGTCATTTTAGTGCTTTAAATCTTGTATTTGACCTTGTATCCACTACATTTATAATATCGGGTATATATATATATATATATATATATATATATATATATATATATATAAGCACAAAAACCCAACAACACCCTACTTTCTTAAAGTGTCGGATCTGAGAAGATACAAGGCCAGTAAAGAAATTTATAAAAGCACTGAAAAGGCCACGACACTGTTGGTTATTTAAAACTCGAATTTTCGACGCAACCCGCGTCTTTATTAAGAGACATATATTGCATAAACAAATAACACGCAAAAATAGCAAAAATAGAGTTTTAAATAACCAACAGTGTCGTGGCCTTTTCAGTGCTTTTATATATATATATATATGTGTGTGTGTGTGTGTGTGTGTGTGTGTGTGTGTGTGTGTGTGTGTGTGTGTTCCCCCTGCATACGCGGCTGTACATGTAGTCCTCGATTAAAACCCTACAGTCTAAGAAGAACCGGAAGACATCATCTCTTTATCACGTTGGTCCATTACAGATTCACATCATCATGAATGTATTGTATGAAAACTTTCCTCTCCAGTTGATTAGTTTTCTCTCATTATAGTTTGATCTTAAACATACCTTTAATCCTCTTGAATGATCAAAGGAGCATTTTTCACACGTTATTAGATACTGGATGTCGTCAATATGCTTATCAACTTCACATGAGGAATAATGATCTGTCACAGGTTTTTAAATGAGGTATATTTTCTTCTCAATGAATGACGGAAAATGTCAGATTAGATGACCAAATTGAACACTACCCTTTAATTTAGGTCTTCTCTGTGCTTTTATCTACAGGGATTACGTCCTCGAAGAAACAACCGTCTTTTTATCTCATATTAACGATTTTAATAACCTTCTCATAACATAAACCATGGATTCCGGATTGGACTATTACGCCATATTGAATGAGACTAGCTCTGGGGTCTGCTTCAACTTTTTTTCAAAATGTGTTGTTTTTTTTTAGCAAACTGGGATAAAATTTATCAAGCTTATTCTTTCAAAGTTTTTTCGTCGTTCTTTCTCAAGAACCACTGATTTAATTTTCAGTAACACCTGAAACAATGTATTCTTCGGTAAAAGAGATACACATTTGTTCAAAAACAATACATGTAATATGCCCCATTCGAAGGGGAAATAATTAGGAAATGTGCAATTCTTTTTTGTCTGTATGAACTTATTCATACAGTGTTAATTCTCACTATAAAGCATTCACTTCACTGGTTAGTTGATTTATATTGTTATAGTGCAAAATTTAGAACTTTTCGAGGCTATAGAATCTTTTCTACATGAACGTGGCCGGTGGGTTTTTGTTGTTTTTTGGGGGGGTGGGGGACTTTTTTTTTCTTTTTTGAAAAAAAAACCTCAAACCTTTTTACTATAATTTTATAATAATACTACCTGTACACTCTGTAAACACAAATTGGCCTACTATACATGTATTGTATGAAAATAATTTCTTGTAATAGGAGAGGGCTATCGAAGTTTTTGAACTTGTGTCTAATCCAATTCATGTTTTTGTCAATAAAATATATTTAATTCAATTCAATTCATTGTATATTGTTTAACGTCCAGCTCGAATTTTTTTACTCATATGGAGACGTCACCATTGCCATTGCCGGGCGTCGCTTACGGTAGGACTTCAAAATTTAGGTCTTACGGCCTTTGAGCAGGGAGGAATCTTTATCGTGCCACATCTGTTGTAACACGGAGCATCGGTTTTTGCGGTTTCATCCGAAGGACCGCCCCATTTAGTCGCCTTTGAAGACAAGCAAGGGGTACTGAGGACCTATTGAAGTGAAATTTGCATTACAATAGGATCTGTTATAATTCCCATCATATTAGCCCTGTAGGAAATTCAATTTTCCTCTGACAAGGTTAGAGTCTGTAAATGAAGTTCTGTAAGACAAGAGTTTTGATTTTCCTGGAAAGTAAAAGGAAAATTGAGGCCGAATATGCCTAGATTGATACCGGAAGGTGTTTATAACAGGGAAACCATGTTTGTATAAAGACAGACAAGATAAATCCGATATGATATCCCCTATAACTTCATCGACGGAGGGTATAAGAAATTCTACACTTACAATTTTGAAAGCTGGAATTGGTTTTGGAATCGATGATGTAATGGACACATTTGTATAGCGCTTCATTCAACAATTTCGTTTGTTCCTCTAATGACACCAGTACAATATTCTGTAAGAAACAAAATCTTCAATATAGAATGAAGTTACATGTATGTTAAGAATAATTGCTTAAGGTTCTACTGAAATTTGATTTCCCGTGACAAATATGAGCCTGTTATAATCATTTTCATTTATAGGATTTTCAAAATTACAATACAGATCTACGTTATGATATGGAAGTAGGTGTGCATGTTTAACAAGGAGCGAGACGTCTCGGACTAGAATGTTGCTTTACCGGTTACGGCCCTCGAACGTAGTGCTTTTTCATCACAACCGGGAGGTCGATCCCGATGCTGCATGAAACATAAATGGTTGCTATATCTATTTCCATCGTCGGAAACCCACGGTTGATTACGCTTCGTTCCTCTCTCCATCGGAAGCCCACGGTTGATTACGCTTCATCATGGAGAGAGGAACAAAGCGTAATCAACCGTGGGTTTCCGATGATGATCTATTTCAAGCACACGGCATTAGGAGTGAAAGTCACATGGTCTTTCGGGTAGATTTAGTCCACGCGTCAAACCTAATATGATTGATTGATTGTATCTTGTTTAAAGTCCCTCTCGAGAATTTTTTACTCCTTTGGAGACATCACCAATGACGGTGAAGGGCTTGAAATTTAGGCCTATACTTGGCGCTTACAGCCATTAAGTAGTGAGGGTTCTTCAGCGTGCCACACCTACTGTGGCACGGGACATCCGTCATCTCGGATGACCCGTGACAGTCACACCTGATATCGAGCGTTTGGCGATGGAACTGTCACTACCTGTTTTAACGACTTAGATCTGTCGCGGCCAGTCAAGCCTAATAAGTAACATATAATAATAGTTAGGGATCCTTCACCAAACGTCCGGTGAAGATCACGGGACTTTCGGATATGACCTTAACGAAGGTCCCGTGTCATCTTAGATTGATTGAATGGTTGTATATTGTTTAACGTCCCTCTTGAGAATATTTCACTTATATAGAGACGTCACCACTACCGGTGAAGGGCTGCAAAATTTCGGCCTATGCTTGGCGCTTATGGCCTTTGAGCAGGGAGGGATCTTTATCGTGCCACAAATGCTGTGACACAGGACCTCGGTTTTTGTGGTATCATCCGAATGACCGCCCCATTTAGTCGCCTTCTACGACAAACAATGGGTACTGAGGACTTATTTTAACCCGGATGAGGGTTCTTTAACGTGTCAACGCCTGCAGCAACACAGGACCTCCATTTTTAAAGTCATATTCGAAAGAACCGTGATTCTTTCTCAAGAAGTAATCACTACATACATGTATTTGTTTGACGCGGTCATGGCACGAGCGGGGCTCGAACTCACAACCTCAGGGTTACGTAGCGAACCCTCTACCGCTGAGTTACCGCGACCGGTACGAAGCGAACGATCTAACCACTATACCACTGTACCATTAAGCTATCACTGTACCATCAAGTAGTACTAGTACGCATGCGTGACGTAATTCCGGATTTTAAAAAATCTTGTTTGTAGATACTATACGTAAAACCATGTGATGTTTTGCCATCGATTTCATAAACAGACACTACAGCTCATTTCCCACATTTTAATCAAGTGTTTAACTGACAACTCTCAACTGCGCTTTGAAGATCACCTGGAATTGAAAGGTTTCTTTATGCCGACTCGGACTTTTAAATGCAAATAATTCACATCACGTGATTTTGAATGACAGCAAAGGTGTTGTGTAGAAAAGTATTTAAATATTCCTTAGAGGGTCCACGCTCGCACTTCAAGTATGGGATTATTTCCTGCTTTTCATAATTAAGTAGTTTTAAATCAGTATTTTAACAGAAACCATTCGATGTTCATATTGACCAATGTTTTTAAACTAGGTGATGTATTCAGATAAAAATAGCACTTTTAAAGTAGTGTCTTCGCTAGTCCAAGTTGCAGATTAAAAGAGGGATCAGGTGCCCCTCCCTTTTCTTCGCTACAAAATGTAAGTCAAACTCCAGATTTGACACCCAACATGACTTAGTATTTCAGCAAATACTTGACTTTCACATGCCCCCCCCCCCCCCCCCCCCCCCCGGAAATCCTGGATCCGCCACTGAGTCCAGTGTGTGTGTGTGTTTCTCCTAGATATGCTCATACTGAACCCAATGTATATTTTATCTTATTCTAGTCTTACCTCTTTTTCTCACAGAATCTGTGAAAATGCTGGGTCTATCCACTAAATTTTCTCGCACTTGACGACATGCTGCATTGTTTATCGTCTAAGCGCATGCGTCTGAAGACCGAAAGAAGGAGACTCGATGTTTTTTGTTGTTTGTTGGGTTTTTTTTTTGGGGGGGGGGGGCTGTATAGGCCATCAAAAAGTATTAATTTTCCCGTTAAAACGAGAAGTTTCAACTTTATATAAATGTTAGTTTCGTAAAGTTCACACTTTCAACCATGCAACACAATTTGAGAAAGCTCTGGGGAAATTGTAATTTCATGATATTTGCGCAAAATGAGCTGTTGTGTCTCTTTAATTGAAAAGCTACAAAACTGTAAAACATTTTTTATAATTCAGAGAAATTCTAAGCCCTAAAATGATAAAACCACAATTATAGAATGAGAGTCACCTACATGTACAGGAATAAAATTATTTAAACTAGACGCATTGTCTGTTTCCGCTTTCCGACCCCCTGTTTGACCTAAATACATTGGTAGGTAATTAGGGAAAACTATTTCGGTTTTGGAGCACAGAATTAAACAAGAGGCCCATGGGCCACGTCGCTCACCTGAGTCACCTTGACCTAAATTTAAAGATTTTTCCTATATATTCGCATGTAAAACTTTGATCCCCTATCATGGCTCCATCCTATCCCCGGGGGTCATGATTTTAACGAACTTGAATCTGCACTATGTCAGGAAGCTTTCATGGAAATGTAAACTTTTCTGGTCCAGTGATTCTTCAGAAGAGTTTTAATGATTTTCCCTATATATTCGCATGAAAAGCTTTAATATCCTATTGTGGTCCCAACCTACCCCCGAGGGCCATGATTTTCATAATTCATAAACTTGAATCTGCACTATGTCAGGAAGCTTTCATGTAAATTTGTGCTTTCCTAGCCAATTGGGCCTTGAGAATATTTTTAAATATTTTCCCAATGTATTTGTATGTATAACTTTGATTCCCTATGGTAAGTCTATCCTACCCCCAGGACCATAATTTTAATAAAATTGAATATGTATTATGTCAAGAAGCTTTAAAGTAAATTTGTACTTTCCTAGACCATTGGTTCTTGAGAAGATTTTCATTATATATTCGGATGTAAAATTTTGACACCCTATTGTGGTCCCAACCTACTGCCGGGGACCATGATTTTAATAAATTTGAATCTGGACTATGCCAAGAAGCTTTCAATTAAATTTGTGCTTTCCTAGCCAATTGGTTCTTCAGGAGAAGATTTATAAAATATTTCCCTATATATTTGTATGTAAAACTTTGACCCCCAATTGTGGCCCCCATCCTACCCCTGGGATTCAAGATATTAACAAACCTGAATCTGCACTATGTCAGGAAGCTTTCTTGTAAATTTCAACTCTTCTGGCCTTGTGTTTCTTGAAAAGATTTTTAAATGACCCCACCCTTTTTTGCATTTTTGTGATTATATCCCCTTTGAAAGAGGCATGACACTCCATTTGAACAAACTTGAAAGCCTGGTACCCACGGATACTGTTTGCGAAGTTTGGTTGAAATTGGCCCAGTGGCTTTGGAGAAGTCGAAAATGTCAAACGTTTACAGACGACGGACAACAGGCGACCAGGAAAGCTCACCTGAGCTTTCAGTTCATGTGAGCTAAAAATAATGAAATTCAACGAACGAATCTCTTTTCCGAGTGTTTGCTTCAAACCAACTTTCAAGAGAAAAATTAAAGGAATATTGTAATTTGTCATCCAAAAACAATCTAAGAGAAATAGCAATAAATTAATCGGTCGGAAAGGGAAATACGAAATTCTAATTTAAACCCAGTAAAAACATCAAGAGAATAACTGAAGGAATGACGAGAGAACTGAAAGAGCACGACTAAAATACCAAAGCCATAAGGTAAAATATGTACATGTATAGAAAGTCAACGACAAAACGAAATTACAGCTCTACAAAAAATAGTTAGAATCATAGAATTATTGTATAAATTAAAGTCCAAAAAAATTACTACGTAGTTCTACATGTATATTTAATAATCAAGATTGTTCACGTGCGTACCCCGTGAGCTCCAGCTAAAAATAGAACCAGGAACAGAGCAGATCCAAAACACCATGCAGTCATATCTTGGACACCAATGTTTGGTCACGTGACGAGCTAAATGCGCAACAACAGAAATAATAAAATTGAATTCAAAGCAGCTACAAAATTCATACTAACTGATCGATGTACACTGCCGGTCAGAAATAAAATTTGGAAAGGTAAGGTAATACACTATGCAACATCCTACATACGGGTATCACATTCGTTTTAAGAATCATCAACATTTTAACGCATACAAATTAAAGATTGTTTTCATGATGACGAAAGATGTAAACAGTATATAAAATATTGCTTTATGTAATCATATATGAGCGATCAAAACAATCGTAAAATCCAGCACTTTTGTGTAAAGGAACATCAGTAAATTATATATATATATATATATATATATATGTGTGTGTGTGTGTATATATATATATATATATATATATAGTTTGTAAAAAGAATTCAGTATTTGATACAGTAAATACATCCAATAATAAGTCAAGAAACACAAAACTCGAATAACATTTATTATGTTATTCGAGTTTTGTGTTTCTTGACTTTTATTATTGGATATATATATATATATATATATATATATATATATATATATATATATATATATATTCATTTATCTATTTAAATATATGTCAAATATAGATAAGAATTTCTTGGAAAATGATAGATATGAGAACTAAGTTTAGACGGTAAATAATAAACGAGAGATAGCTTCAATATCTTATCTAGAAAAGGCGTATAAATATTCGTATTGTAGTTGGCATTTTACGACAACAAAAATATATTCTACAGTTAAAATTTAAGATCCAGTTATTTTCAATATAAACCCAGGCATAAAATGATAACAGAAGAAGGTATTTACAACGGTTTGTTCAGCTGGGGATAATACATGGGGGAAAAAAATCTGTACTCACATAAATGTAATCCGGAAATTTCATCTTCCTTATTTGCATGACCGTTAATGGGTCTCTATGGATCGGTCTGAAACGGAAAAGACAAAAAAATAACCCATTAAAGATCAAAATGCATTCCGTTCACTAGACAAATCGCATGCCAAACAAGGAGCTCTTCAGATCGAATTTCTTGTACTATTTCCAGATGGGATTAGGGTTCATCTTTCAGTATCGATACATAATTAGCCGAAAATGTTTTCATTATAAAGAACATCAACATGGAAAATGATTCACCAGGAAATGTTTGAAAAATAACCATGTACATTGTACTTTAGATGCATAGCCCAATTAATTTAACTTCAGCAAGGTTCGGAAAGACATCCCCAGGACTCTTATTGAAAAACCTACATTTGTCTCATCAGAGAATGGTTTCTGGGGTTATATTGTACAATAATCTATTACTTTTTTGCAGAAACGGTCAGAGCAAGCCGAGAGTTAGGAAGGGACCATCACCTACATTGTCTCATCAGAGAATGGTTTCTGAGGGTAAAACATGTACATCGTACAAATATCTATGACTTTTTTACAGAAATGGTCAGGGCAAGCAAAGAGTTACGAAGGGAACATCAACAATTTCTTGGAAGAAACTTAACTCATAATATTTAAGTTTAGTTGAAATGTTTTACATATTCATATCTGTTATATTATCGGATACAGTGTAATTATTTTGAATTCAACATTATGAATATTTTGTTACACGACAAACAAGTCAACAGGTACTGTATAGAATATATACTGATAAAACTTGTAAGATTTCTTTCGTTTTCTATCATTCACTGTTTATGTTTATTTAACGTCCCTTTTGAGAATTTTTACTCATATCGAGACATCACCATCGCCGATGAAGGGCTGTAAAGTCTAGGTCTATGTTCGGCGCTTTCGGCCTTTGAGCAGGGAGGGAGTTTTAACGTGCCACACCTGCTATGATATGGGGCCTCGATTTTTGATGATAATAATAATAATTTGTTTTTGAACTAGACAGTGTGAAAGTACATAATCACAGTTCACATGTAAAATTTCATAGATTAATGATTTATAGAAGAATTCACATATCACGAAATACAAGCATAAGATTATTCGCACTTAAAAATGTAAAAAGAAAAAAATATGTATACTATAAAAAGTTATTGCATACTGACACTGTTGCTTAATGCTTGTTTACTGTTTTGGCACACCAAGGGATAAAATTGTTTCTGCCACGGTCCTTGCAGTCTCATCCGAAGGACCACCCCATTTAGTCGTCTCTTACGACATACAAGGGGTACTGAGGACCTGTTCTAACCCGGATCCCCAAGGGACACTATTTAGGTATAAATCAATAATTTCATACGATCACCCGGTTACAACGGCATAATATAATACTACAGAAAAACAGCGCAATAAAGGGAGAAAATGCATTTTTATTTTTTGTAACCTGATGGGCGGAATACCTACGGGATATATATGATAAACAAAGGGCAATTCCTTACGAACGATCTTGATGAACAGATGAATGAAACAGTTGTTTATCATAATTTATAGGTCATTCTGGTAATGCAGGATCTCATGAAGAGCTAGCATTTAATTGTAATTAACCCTCTCTGACTATTTCAAATGAAGTTGAATGATACGACCTACTTTTAAGTTCCTTAATGTGTGCGAGAGCTGGATACTTGAAGTCAAAGTGGCCTTGTTCTAGACCTAAGCAAGACAGCATGCTATACATAGTAAGCTTATCCACTCATGGAGAATGTAAATGCACCAATATTTCGTGTCGGTGCTTTCATTTTAAGGAAAGCGATACCGAAATTGCCAAAAACAGCAACAAGTCAGTTTATTCATATCAAAAGCAAAATAAAATTATCCATTTTCGCTCTTAAGTCTACTTTCATTCAATAAACATTTCCTTGTAGAAAAGCAAGCCTGACACGCACGCCATTGATCAGATGTTGAAAGAATTCTTATAGTATTAAGCATCACCATTCTCTTTTCTTCACGCTATTATTTTCTATTAACAAGTTAGAAACTGAAGCTGTGGAGCCTAGCCATTAACTCTTACCGATAATTTAGTATCTACATTTATTACTCGTTAATATTTCGTCTTGTAATACTTATACATCAAAATAACAAAACGAAAGGAGAGCTGACCAGTTTAAGGTATTCAATGTATAACAAAAGCATAATGAACAATTTTGACAGTTTTAAATCAAAATTAAATGTGTTTATCGTTAAACAATGATGAAATTGAAGTAAATGAAATTGATTTGAAGCTACACTATGTCAGGAAGCTGTCATGTAAATTTCAACTTTTCTGGTCCATGAGTATTTCCTGTTGAGAAGATTTTCGAAATGACCCCATCTTAATTTTGCCGTTTCTTTTCTCCTTTTTACCCAAGATTGATTTGTACCAAGTTTGACTGAAATTGGCCCAGTGCATGGTTCTTGGGAAGATGCCATAAAATATTTACTAACTCTTTTAAATCATCTCCATTCAAAAAAGTATGTGCCACTTTATATAAACAAACTTGGTTGCTCTTTACCGAAGCATGCTTTGCGGAAAATTAGCCTTCTGGAGAAGATGTCGAAAATAGGAAAAAAGTTCAAGGAAGGATAGACAGACACAGGACAAAAAGTGATCAGAAAAGCTCGCTTAATTAAGCTTTCAACGAAAAATCACAACATTTAAACTTTTCGTGTTTGAATTTGCCTTAAAGTTATCCAACCAAAATATTCTTATATACACATCTGCTTATCAAATTGAATTTTTTTTTTCATCAACAAAATACTGAAGTTACAGATTATACTAACATTGATTAATTCTTACACAATCACGCGCATGTGTAAAATATCTATCACGGGTTAAACAGGGTTCCATCATTACGTTGATTTACTTTGCTCAGATCCATGGATTTTTCATTTAATTCTACATTATTAGGATGAAATAAATAAACAATTAACATTAATTCTACTATTTCAGATAAAAGGGCGACAACCAATGACGGCATAATTAAATGCATGTAGAACCCGATCGAGCGAGGTTTTACTAAGAGACTGGGGCTTGATAATTTGTTCTACTAATGAATCCTTACGAGTTGTCCGTTATCCCGTCTCATTTAGAAGCAGTAAAAAAAAATTAAGTCTATTTATCAGCGAGTAGACATTTCGGGAGAAATCAATGACTCAGACTCTGCCGTGGTTTATACGAATACGCGCTTGATGAAACATTAGGAATTTGAAAAGTTGGATTTAGTATGATCAACACAATCCATGATCTGTGTTCATTGAAATGTCAATCTTATTTCCTGTATAATATTATTTGTCTGTAGTTAGCAGTAATTAGCGGTATATAAAACTGTTAGTATCTTCAATGAAAACGGTGGAGGTGGGTAAAAATCCTAAATCGTAATATTTAATATTATATATCTGCACTGAAAAGTGATAATATAGATGTTAGATATGCACAATGTACAATGTGTTTTTGTGTTCATCGTTGGACGTGTGGTGATTTCCAGTACTTACTTTGCCCTCGCTGTTGTTTAATACAGAGGCGTCCCGTGAGGACCCGGATAAGAGTGCTAGGTCCTCAGTACCCCTTGCTTGTCGTAAGAGGCGACTAAATGGGGCGGTCTTTCGGATGAGACCGCAAAAACCGAGGTCCCGTGTCACATCAGGTGTGGCACAATAATGATCCCTACCTGTTCAAAGGCCGTAAGCGCCGAGCATAGGCCTAAATTTTGCAGCCTTTCACCAGCAATGGTGACGTCTCCATATGAGTGAAATATTCTCGAGAGTGACATTAAACAATATACAATCAATCAATCGTGTGATACATATTCAGACGGAGATTTAGTAATTAAACTCTGTGTTTTGGTTATATTCAGAGTTTTAGTAATTTTAAAGTAGCAGTCCATGTAAGAATCATGCAGATGGTGGCACACACTGATAATTACATTCAGTGGTTTCAATGATACGTTCGGTGCTTTCAGATATGAATTCCTTTGTCTCACTAACAAAAATCGAATTAATCAACGGACTATTTTTAACTAATTTAATAAACATAATGTTGTCCTTAATGACCTGTTGGGGTGGAGTAGGAGGGGGGGGGGGGGGGGTAACGCAGAAAGAGTTTTTTTCTTGTATAGTACCTTTTCATGATAAATATAGCATCAAGTTTTCATGGTTTTTAATTAAGGTAGGACATTGTTATGTTGACATATGTACATGTACTAGCTGCCAAACACAAGTATTCAACCAAAAATATACAAGTATTATATTTCATGTAATTTTGTTTTTGTTGCTAAAAATTACTAATACGTATATATACTCACACACGTGTATATTTAGTATACAATATCAATAATATTTGACCCTTTGGGTTCTAGGAATTTGAATAATTTAAAAACGTAACCTGTCATTTGTGACTTTTATGGGAAAAGACCTTTATTGTCTTTGTTCGTGATTCTTATGGGAAAAGACCTTTATTGTCTTTGTTCGTGATTCTTATTGGAAAAGACCTTTGTCTTTGTTCGTGATTCTTATGGAAAAAGACCTTGTTTGTTTTATGTCCATTCGAAAAAATTTCACTCGTATTGAGACGTTATATATAAGGAGGACGAGTTAACTAATGATGGTCATCAATGCAAAAATCAATTTGTACCCAAGTAAGATTGTTTATTTTATAAAAGTACTATGGAAAAAATAGCATGGAGTTAAAAAGACCAAAGAAAGTAAACAAAGTGGACCAACTCATGGGGGAAAAAGATTAGCAGCCTAGAAAGTCAAATAATCAGCAGGCATATCCGCAGTGATCAGGTCTGAGCGTGTCAGTCCCATTTTCCTACGCGTTGCACGCACCCATCAAGGCAGACGAATCCACCACTTTACTTAGACCATGATCAGACAAAGTCACCTAAACTCTTGAAGAGTTCATTTTTTGTGATTCTATTATATTGTCGCCTGCGTATGGTGTTTGTGTATCTCGGCTGGTTCGGTGTGCGGGGGCTTGTTCTGGGTATGGTCAGTTTTTAAATCGAGGTAAGCTATTGACAAACAAGTTGATGGTACAGGGATTTCAACAGTCTCGATTGAAGTCAGCATTTCGCAAATTCTATGGTCGTTATAACGATCTAGTTCGTCAATACGACCTTGCATTGGGTCAAATGCTGTTTGACGTGTTTCATACCGATTGTTAAGCCGTTCTTGGCACACTGATTTTGACTGCGGATAACTCCGTTTACCTGATCAGGATATGGGGCTCACGGCGGGTGTGACCGATCAACAGGGGATGCTTACTCCTCCTAGGCACCTGACCCCACCTCTGGTGTGTCCAGGAGTCCGTGTTTGCCCAACTATCTATTTTGTATTGCTTGTAGGAGTTAAGAGATTGATCACTGTTCGTTATCTTCACCTTGCATATCTTTCTGCTCAAGACATGATCAATGCGGGTACGAGTTTATTTTTGAATTAATGACCACCATTAATTAACTCGTCTTCCTTGGAGAATAATTATCTTCGCGTTTTGTGGACGAATAGGATGTGTCTTATTTTGCTTTTTCAATAACCTATTGGTCGGGACACCAATACAATAAACAAATTTACAGTGTATATACGCACATATTCAACTTACTACGTTTGTAAAACTTTTCCGTTTGTCCTGCGGAAGGGTACAGGTCGCGTTAACTCAGTGGTAGAACGTTCCTTTCGTAACCGGGAGGCCGTGAGTTCGAGCCCTGCTCGTGCCATGGCCACGTCCAATCTAAGACGTTATGTATAGTGATTGTTCTTTCGCAAACACTCGGCATTTAAAAGCGGATGTTTTGGAAATGACTTAAAAAAACGGAGGTCCCGTGTCGCGACAGGCGTTAGCACGGTAAAGAGCCCTCACTGCTACGGCTCTGAGTGCTAAACATAGGTCTAAATTTGTGGTACTTCACCTAAACCTGGCGACGTCTCAATATGAGTGAAGATTTCCCAACGGGACGTCAAATAAACAAACAAACAATCCTGAGGAACGAACAGGTCGTCCTAAAAATTTGTCAATGTCACTGTAGATATTAAGGTCATAGGATACCCATGCAAGATTCTGGATACATCAATTGAAGTAAGATCTTGCTGTGTTTACGTGGGATTTTCTGTCCATTGCTCAAACAACAATATAAAAGACGTCTCTGAAGGATTTCAGTTTTGGGTAATGATTCAAGTAATTAAGATTTGCATATCCTGCAAAAATAAACGTGGTTTGATAGGAAATATTTGTGGTAAAAATAGAGATTTAACAATGTTTAAACATTTAATTTCCAAATAGTTTTACAAAATTCTACAACAATTTTTATTAACACACTAGGATGAATTTGACACTTTTGCACTTACCAGCCAATGAGCTCATTGATCATATACGATCATCTACAAACTTCAGAACTACATTTGTAGCCATATAATCGATGGCTCTCACCTTACAGGTAAGATACGCCCATTAAAAAATCCTTTAGAAAATTTAAATTTCCTTAGGCGTCTTTATAACAATCGTGCTGTGAAATTCAAATCTAATAAGGGCTTTATTTTTCCGGTGGAGTTTTTTTTTTTTAATTTCCTGTAGAAAATTCATGTACAATGTTGATAACAGAAATAAAAGAATTTTTACACTGGAGATAACAATTTGGAATGTGTTCCTTCTGTAGCTTAATGAATTTCGGAAAGATTTGACTTTATTGAAAAAATAGTGCTGAATAATTGACTGGGCCTGCCAATCATTTGAAGACACTTTCATCTTGTTAGGTCTATTATGAAAGCTGACTTGTGGCTTCGGTATTGGATTCGTCGCCATTAATTCAATACATTCACGCGAAACTATTTCTTTTAAGAAACACATGTTTTTCAAGTATGAATTTAGGAGGAATGCTACACCAGAGAAATTTGATATGGATGAAAAGTGGAGGATATGTACAATAAAGTTTTGAAAACAATCTGAACAAAATTGAAAAAAAAAAATGCTGGACTCGAACCCGATATCTACAGTTCATCAGTCGACGTGCTAACCTACTGAGCAACTGAGCTAGGCAATGAAATATGAAATGAATAGAAAACTTGTTAATATTTATATTTTGATTCATGTTTTAAAAGGAAGTCAGCCATTATGACGATTTTAAAAAAAAGTAGAGTACCTCCTTAATGTTGGGGGTGGGTGGGGGGGGGGCTTATTATCTTCTAAAATATTTTTTTTTACAAATTATTTAATCATGTGATCGTAGTCGCCTTCAAAAAGAATCTACATACTGCATCAATGCTGACAACAACGTAACTATATCCCCAAAGTTAAATGTAAAAATGAAAAATAGTAAGAATTATTCAATAAAAACGAATTCCACATCCCTCAAACTAAGTTATACATTGCGGTGTTTCATACAAGTGCATGAAAGGACCATGGATATTAAAAATAAAAAAAAAAGCTACAAATAAAAGATTTCGTTCCCAAATACGCACGAATCACAGATTTACTTAACCGTGTTTTAGAGTTTGGCCGTACTCATTTAGGCTGTCGAGCAGATAACTACGAAACCACCGTCTCACCTACAGGGCTTAAAATTTAGGCCTATGCTCGGTGCTTACGGCAATAGAGCAGTGAGGGTTCTTTAGCGTGTCACACCTATTGTGACATCCGTTTTTGAGGTCATCTCCGAGGAGCCGTGACATTTACACCTGATGCCTGTTTGAACGACTTAGGTCTGTCGCGGCTGGGCTTCCGCATGCGGTATACAGGGTGTGTAGAAAACATCCCTCCGTGAACTGTTCTATCAACTATCATAACTATTTAACGCGCAGGTGGAATAGCAAAACTGATTATGATTTATGTGATACATAATGAATACTATTATAATAGAATACTCAAACTCTTAAATTGGTAGGATCTTTAGGATAAAATTTATGTTTCCAATGCGCATGCGTCCTAGCTGGAATGCAAGTACGTTAACCTTAAAACTTCATTAAAACACTTCTTTTTAATTCTTGCAACTTGTAACAATAATTTGCATCCTTGAAACATTCGTAGCAAAAATAGTTTGCCTCCTTCAAGTTTTCGTAGCGAAGACACTATAGATATACATATACAAGGCGATAAATTAACTTGCGAAGACCCAGTGTTCTTAGACGTGAAGAGTTCTTCAATGACGGATCTAAATTATTTCGCGAACCTTACTAGAGAAAATTGCAAACGACAATAGTAGAAACAAGATATTGATACAATTTACCGAGAGCAAAATTGTCTAATGGGCAAGGAAAGATTAGATGCAGCACAAGGAAAGATGATCATTAAACATGCCCCTCAAACTAAATGGCCATAAAATGTTTCGTATAATCATTGAAATTATAAGCGGTTTCGTTCTTCTAAAGACCCTGGAGAGATTTTACGAGCTAGTATATGCTAAAGAAAGAAATATCATGTTTACGTGGTCGCGGATCGGTTCTATGTTTATGTTCTCAATCGGGGGTGGGTGGGGGTAAACGACATTTTAAACAATATAAGTAATTAATGTATTCTATTCAATGCATAGCGAAAGAGATAGACAATTTTGAATGATTTAAGGTATCCGATACATTAAACCCCCATTTTGTTTTCTAATACAAACTTGGTATCAAATGAAAGATAATTAACATATACAGTGATTCACCAGAAGAATTTTCAAAATTGACAAGACATATAAGAAATATCTGTTATAGAGATTAACATTAATCCCTATGGGAAAAAACCCCACATTTCTGACATATAAAGTCAATTAGAATATAATTTCCAAAGAAAGCTCATGGTGAAAAGATTCCTATTACCATGGTCTTTCAAAATATGTGAAGAAAAGTAAAGGTCACCTTACAAATTATAAAAATATTCTATTTTTTCTACATTTCTACAAGGGGAGATAACTCTGACAAAAAATCTAATTCACTATAAATAGATGTGGCATCATCTACTCTCTCTCTCTCCCTGTGCCATTTTTATCTTAAAAATCAGGCACTTTCTTTTCACAAAAGATTTAGAGCTACAGATGACTTTTTGAGAAAATAAATGCTTTTATGGACCGGATACCTTAAATTCAAATAAATGTTTATTGTTAGATAATGAGAAAAGTGAAATAGATCAAATTCCTATGACTGGTACTTTTTCAAAAAGTTTAAAGCCCTTGGTAAAAATAAGAAAAGTCTAATTTTCTGAAAATATGTATGGTAAATGATTAAATTTTTTTTTCATTCTCGACTCCACATCTTGGGATCTTCCAGATACCCATACGGGAAGAACATAGAATAAATTCCTATTTCTAATCAACGAAACTTTTTTTATCCTCGAAAGTGCATGCCTTTGAAAAGTTATGAAACAATAGTATCCGACTGTTACATTTTCCCAAATACCAACGACTTTGTATCCCACGGATCTACGACTGGGAGTTTATACATCGTGTATACACATGTCATACTACAAGTATCTATGTAACAGAATACTATGACATTATGTAGTTATGCTGGAATAGGTGAACCTCAGCTCTCAGGTGGACATTTAAGAAATAAAACTCATTTTTGAAAATACTTCAGGGCAGAAATCGCGATGCTTCAGCATTTCGTGAAAAGTAGGCCGGTGTGAAGCGTTGTACTTCATACCCTCGTGTATTATCAAAAATTAAAATTACTTTTATATTTACACTCTACTTTCATTTCTATGGGAATTTCCAGTCGTTAAAATAGACGTACTATATTTATCCAGATTCATACGCGCATTGTTCACAACTGCATCGCATACATGAGGAAATGGCTATCATTACAGATTAAAAATATCGAAGACAAAAACATGGGAAATGTAAATATAATTGTGAATGAATTAAAATGGTGTGAATATGTGTACTTTCATATTCAGTTTAATCTAAACTCAGTCTTATTTATTTTTCTCTCGTGTGGAGGTCGGCGGATCACCCTGGTTAACATAAAACACCAGGGTGTAAATTCAGATGTCAGGGGAAAAAAATGAATGTTGCATAATTTCTTCATTCAACAGTTTGTCAGATATTTATAAACTGTATGCCGATTTTGCTAAATATTATAATAGATATTCCTAAACAAATCTGAAATCTTTGCCCTGTCGATGATAACTTGGAAAATGTCCTAAGGAAAACATGCACATTCCGGTACTAAAATTCAAACATATTTGTATTTCTCTGAAATTTAGTAAATTACTTTCTATGTTGAAAAAGCTAAACAACAATGCAATACGGAGTTCTTTTCCCCTAAAATCGATTCCATGATTGAAATATGACCACATATGGTTTTTACACTATACTTGAAAGTTACTAAATCTGTCCTCTTTAATTTTCAGGCGGTTTTTCGAATAAAAATCAAATTATATACATACAATATATACCACATCCGTTGACCAAACTATTTTCATGTATTGCAACTTTAGAATGTAAACAGGCACATATCTCTACTTGACCATTGTCAATGCACGTGTCCATCATACTTTCTGATGCTGAAAATAATATCTATATTTTATCTTGTGGTCAGAAGATAGAAAATGCATGTCCTGAAATTTACGTATCTGTGATGTAAAGACTGAACCCAATCAAGCGTAACTGATGAATCATCAATCAGTCATTGATGATTTAAAATCAGTGTTGCATGTTTCACCTATATAACAAAATTGTAACACCCTCAAGTCCTGTGTTTGGATGCAGGATCAAATTAGAACACGACTGGAATTTTTTATCCCTAATTTTTTTTCTTTGGTGTCGGCATTTCGTTTTTCTATTGAATCCAAAATCACTATATGAAATATTCAGAGAATCCCCACTTGTATCTAAAATGAACCATTCTAGTTCAGTGAAAGAAACATGCGAAAATCAATTTTTTGTTTTCTTTAAATTGAGTACGTACTCCATCCATTCAAACTCAATTACATTCAACTCTCGACGAACTTGTTTTAAACACGGTTTTCACCACCATGGACACACACAGGTACATAATAACACTCAAGGCGGATTAACATTGAAGAATATGGTCACTGTTAAATATCCCATTCAATAAACTTATTTTCTTCACTAGTGTTGATATAAGAAGTTTTAAAGTGCAGATTTCAAAATGCGACCTGGTAATACATGTAAGTAATGTACTTTTATTTTCTAGACTTAATAGGGCTTTCAAGCGGGCCCATATTTTTCTACAACAGCCTTTATTTTCCTTATTTGAGCTTTAGAATCCTAAAAAAGCCCTAATTTTTTGTTGAAATTCCTACATTTTCAAATTTTGAAAGTTTAAATAAATTTGTAATGTACTTTTATTTTCTAGACTTGATTGCATACTATATTGTAGACAACCATGCCAATTATAGCTATATGCCTGTTCACGTAAACAGGGCGAAACAACTAATTAATTAAACAAAATTAGATTTGATACTGTTGATATGAAAAAAGTAAAAATTAATAGTTAAAGATTTCGTGGTGATAATTGATGCAAGTTTGCTTTAAATGGCTTTCCTTTTTGATAACAGAAATGAAAAAAAAAAAAAAAAAAAAACACCCACCACCACACAACAAATGAACATCAGAAAAGCATTTTTTTTTTTTTTTAAAAATAATAAGTTTAGCATTAGAGAAACCTACCTCCAGAGGTACCGGAAGAGGGCCAATTACACCGGCCGTACTGCCGCTCCGTCCATGTCGTGTGCGGTGACAATCCTGAGTGACAGTTCTCCGAGGAAATTTCCGAGAAAAGCTGTTAATGAGAGGAAAACTCGATATATACATTTACTTCCATTTCAATGAATCATCTTTTATGTCGACGCGTATGGTCCCTATCTGAAATATTCTACAAGACGGGTGTTAGTCGCACGACATATTGATAACATTTCCGGAGGTTATTTAGTTTGGAGTAAATCTAGCATGTTTCCTTTTTGGCCAGTATGTAATTGGACGTATCTGCTCCATAGAACTAAGATCACAAAGCACAATAATTTTACTTGAAGCCATACTAGGGAGTGTGGCACATGGTGTCTAATCCGCTCACAATTATATTGTATCTACTAGACTGTTTCATTTGACAGTGTTCATGGTCGTGATATGTTACTTGTATTTATAACCTTGATTCAAACATAAACATGACATAAAAAGTAATGCTATCTAATTACCATAGAACGAACAGATTTAATGTTGACGTGACAAAGCTGATACAGGGTCGGCGGATCAAATTCGAGTCCCAAACTCATTACATCATCTACGAATAGATTTGTGAGCAAACGAACTATGGCGGAAGTTCGAACGAAGCCAAAACTGACGTCGGTCATGGTCCGCGGATATAGAACTACTAACAGGAGTTTTCAAGATTGGTACCTCGACCTCTGCAAATTGTATTGCTTTTTATAGGATTATGTGCATGGTATTATTGACGTCATGCCCATCTTTTAATTGTTCTAGACAAATCTGTACCCCACGTCTATCAAATACATTTTTGTTTCTTGCTTAAAATATATATTTCATTTTAAAAAATGCACGAGGATATGAACTGCAACGCGTCACGACAGCATACGTCATGAAGAGTGTCACGACAGCATACGTCATGAAGAGTGTTACGCCAGCATACGTCATGAAGAGTGTTACGCCAGCATACGTCATGAAGAGTGTTACGCCAGCATACGTCATGAAGAGTGTTACGCCAGCATACGTCATGAAGAGTGTTACGCCAGCATACGTCATGAAGAGTGTTACGCCAGCATACGTCATGAAGAGTGTTAGTGCTTCAGGAAATGTATTTTGCAAATACAAACTATCATTAGGTCAAACGCTGTCTGACGTGTTGAATACCAATTGACATACTGATTTTGACCACGGATTGCTCCTTTTTCTAGATCAAGATATACATTGTAGGGCTCACGGCGGGTGTGACTGATCAACAGGGAACATTTACTCCCCCTACGCACCTGCTCCCACCTCTGGCATATCCAGGGATCCGCGTCTGCCTTTCTCTATAGGATTCATGAGATTGATTACTGTTTACTTGTTCATGTCAAATGTTGAGATATTTCCACTACAGATCCTTCTATACTCTTTAATGTTGGCCAAAAATTACATTTATATAAATTTTCTATCACATTGAAAAAATTACATACTTGTATCTTTTTTTACTTGAACATCCATTCTTTCAATTTTTATCAGACAGGCATTAAGGAAGTTAGCTCCTGGGCTTTTGAGCACAACTCCGCAGGATGCTAGAATTTTATATTCTTATAAAAATTGAGAGCATAAAAGTATTTACTGGTTCAATAATGATCTCATAGGTGCAAACATATTACACATCTATTACTGAACTCTATCCAGTTGAAAACGTTTGTGTCATCTTAAATTTTGAAAGGGTTTGGCAGGGACTATATTTTGTGGCGGAAAGATTGATTAATCAAAAAGTTCTAAATTTGCCTGATATTACAGTTACTGTTTCATCCAACATATCTTCTATTTTTATACTCCTATACGTGTATTTCAGTTTTATAATCTATGATACAAGTAGCCGAGACTCGGAACTAGTTCAAATGTTGTAATTTATTAATTTGGTTGATACATTTTTTCCAAACAGAACACCGGTTCTTAAAAGAAATTGATTAATTTACTCAAAATTTTGAATAAAAATTCAGTATTTTCGTCAATAACTTAAAAATTTGATCTCTAACCCCCACTTTTTAAAGTTCAATTTTGAATTTTAAGACAAGACCTTGAAAATTCTTTGAAATTTTAGAAATTGACATTACAGTATGTCCTTTTAAACCCTCCTTTCATATGATGAATTTGTTTCGTATATCAAGTGCTAAAAGGTCATTATTTATTTCCATTACTTGTATTAAAACTTATTTTTTAATCTGTATTGTTAGAAGACATGATTAGGTACCTATTTTATGTAATGATTGATTTGTGTTGGTTATGTTGTGTTGACATTCACAGTTTAATTAAATAAATCTTGAGTCAATTTTAAATGCAAAAAGGTCATATTTAGAACACTGTACTTCAATAACAAACAGTGCAACCACAGTTTTTCTTTGTGATATTTTAATTCTCCTTCAATGTAGAAATCAAACATACACTTCCCAAAAAATTGACATTACATGTACTTCAAGTCTCAGGTGCGAACCCTTTAAATATTATAAATTGAACAGCCAGTATTTCCATTTTTTATTCGATAGAACCAAACATTGGCTTGTTTTCAACCTTAGAATACCTTTTTGTCTTGAAATTGGACACAGTCACTTTAAATTTTTATCAACGAATTTCTAAGAGGTATTTGATATTTTTATTGCTCTTTAACTTAAGGCACGGGAATGTAGTAACAAAAAATACACTGCTTTACACAGATAAGACCACCGGTTCCGATTCTTTATTTCCTTAAGCTATACAGCTCATCGGTTATAAATACAAAATATTTACAAATATATACAAATAATACAGTAGAGGGTGAGTAGACATACAGATACAATTTTGAGGATATAAAATCAATGCATTTCAACATACATATAACAATGCACGTGAATAATATGTCGTTGCAAGTACAGCATTTCATAAATTACATGAAGATCGTAACTTTGTAGCCTGTTGTATGAACTTTCCTAAATTATTGAATTCTTTTGTATTATTTACACTAAGAAGCTTTACTGATTTGAAGATACTGGGCTTCTTGTAATAAAATTCATTGATATATTTAATTCTTAAACCGTTATATAAAGGACATTTCAAAATAAAATGAAATTCGTCTTCTAACTCTTTTAGGTTACAAAATGTATAATTTTTTTTAATCCTATTACTTCTTGAAATATTTATCGTCTGAACTGAACACGTGACTTTCACTTGATTCGTGCATTAGAAATGGCCGAGTGACAGTTGTTTGTAAACATCGATTTAAAATCAAATAACTTTGGTTAAAACATGTGAAATAATATATGGCATGTCGTATAGCCTCATAGGTACGTATGTGCGATGATTTAACAGGGGTTTTTTTAAAGAGGGGGGGGGGGGGTGAAATTGTCGAAACTCGGACAATACAACTTTAAATATTGACCTCCTTCGCATTTAGCGCTCGGATATACATGTAGAAGTGAACGTGACTGGTCATTCGGATCTGACCTTACAAGCGGTTGACCCGTGTTACAGTAGGCAGGGGGCTTGTGTTACAGTAGGCGGTTGACTCGTGTTACAGTAGGCGGTTGACTCGTGTTACAGTAGGCGGTTAACTCGTGTTACAGTAGGCGGGGACTCGTGTTACAGTAGGCGGTTGAGTCGTGTTACAGTAGGCGGGGACTTGTGTTACAGTAGGCGGGGGACTCGTATTACAGTAGGCGGGGGGACTCGTGTTACAGTAGGCGGGGGACTAGTGTTACAGTAGGCGGGGGACTCGTATTACAGTAGGCGGGAAACTCGTGTTACAGTAGGCGGGGAACTAGTGTTACAGAAGGTGTTGGGCTCTTATTGCTGCACGTACGGCCCTGGGCGTCATTCACTGGTCAGAATTTGTGGCACATCACAAGCAATTAATGGTATCTCTGTATGATTGATGTCTCGGATATAAAACAATACTGAACAAACAAGTGTTCAATTTGAGAACATTTCACTCGTGTTCGGACGCCTTCAACTTTAGATGCCAATGTTGAATGATAATTGGCCAAATCAGAAAAGCTAGGGTTCTTTCTCAACCAACTCTTACTCTGAGGCGCACACTCCGTCAAAAGACCCGTGACTATCGCTTTCCATTCAGGTCGCTCCGTGTAGAAACAGTCACTCCTTAGTTTGACGTGCCGCCTGGTATCAAACTCGGGGCTACCAGTTGCAATGCCAGGTCCTAACCCAGTATTGTACCGGTGATCAGTATACATGTATTTCTCTTATGAACATTAACCTTGGATTGTGTGCACGTTCTCAAAAATTAGAAACGCCCACTCTCTCTCTCTGTCATTTTACCGCCGTAATGCAATTTAACAACCACTGGATGTACTTAGTATTTGATTTACGTTGGCTGCCTGTTGTGTGATGCTAAATGTATTATAGCCCTTGGTATTCTGGTGTTATAAATAGGCATATAGCGTAACAAGATCAGCCTCGCTAAGTGCACATTCGTAAAGTAGCGCCACCTATCGACGGAACATTAAGTTTGCATTTAATAATTCACAACACTACGTAACGAAGGGTTATACCATTCTGATGGACGTGTAGCGATCAGTGTTAGAGCCTTGGTTTATACCTTCTTACTGGCTATAGGGACTATAGTGAATTAGTTACTGTCGCCGGGAATCACAAACTGTAATTCTTCGAACAGGCATGACGTATTTCATACCGTTTGTTAGCTTAGCACACTGATTTTGACTACGAATTACTCCGTTCACCTGATCAAGACATAGGGCTCGCGGCGGGTGTGACCGTTCGACAGGGGATGTTACTCCTCTTAGGCACCTAGAATGGAGGGGGGGGGGGGGTTAAGTGAGACTTTATTGAACGATATTTAAGAATAAATCAGTTAACTTTTGTTTTCTTCATTCCTTGTATTTGCTTTAAAATACAAACAGTTATTCTAGAACATAGAGAGCGCATGACTCATTTTCATTGTTTCGACAGTCGACTATTGGTGCACCTTGGAATGCGGTTCGGTCATAGCACGAGCAGGGCTCGAACTCACGACCTCCCCGGTTACGAAGCGAACGCTCTACCACTGAGCTACCGCAACCGTTGCATTTAAAGAAAAATACCATTCGCTGCTTAATTACATCAAAACTAACTTTAATTTTATTAGGCGGAGAAAAAATAATAATTGCCTGACCTACCATAGTTTTCCAGCCCCGACCCTACCTGTTTCAAGCTCGGGATCGGGATCTAATTATCGTATTAAAATCATTTGACAATGATTATGTAAAAAAAAATGTTGATGATGCTACTTAGTCCACCAAAAAATTCTGACCTACCTACTCTCTGTTTCTGAAAAGCATGTAACGCGAACCACATAATTAATTTATTTTGGCCTAAACAAGAATTATTGAAAAGATATAGTTCTGCATCGAGTTTAGAAACAGAAGGACACCTTTGAATGGACGCCCAGGGTCTGGTCACAATGGCAGTCCACTTGCTCTTCTTTTACAATTTTTGTTTTACTCTCCGGGGTATATCTCGATTTAATAAGATGTGCCAAATTTGGGAGTGAGATGAAAGATTACCTGTCTGCTCATACCGACCTGATAGCGAAAATCCGTAATGAATCATCTAATTAAATCCTTCACTGCATTTAAACTTAGATATGGCACGAGTAAATTAATCTTTTGGACCAACTACTTTGTATGAACTGCGCTACAGATATGCACACTGTTACTTTAACATCCACAATCAATTGTACAAATATAACAATATCAGATAAAATCTCGTGCTGACACAATTATTTATACCATAATGCACTCTCGTATTTCTTCCTGATAACGTTATTATGTACGCTTGCAGTACTTAAGAGTACCATTTACAAGTACGACATGTACGTAAGCCAGAGTACGTGATTCTCATCCTAAGTACGTGATCTCAGCATAAGTACGTGTATTATCCGCTTAGGTACGCGATTCTCTGTCAGAGTACGTGATTCTCATCCTGAGTATGCTAAGCTCAGCCGGAGTACGTGGCAATCAGTAGTAATATTTATCCTGAGTACGTGTAATATCAGCTTAGGTATGCTATCCCCAGCCTGAGTACGTGGTGATCAGCCTGAGTACGCGATCCTTAGCCCGGGTACGTGGTAATCAGTCTGAGTACGCGATCCTTAGCCCGGGTACGTGGTAATTAGCCTAAGTACGCGATGCTCACCTTGGGTACGTAATATTCAGTCTGAGTAAGTACTGATATTGAGTCCTGGGTACGTGCTACTCAGCGCAAGTACATTATACTCAGCCCGGGCTCGAGTTCGTGTTCAGCAGGCTGTACATTATACTCAACCAGGGCCCGAGTTCGTGTTCAGCAGGCTGTACATTATACTCAACCAGGGCCCGAGTTCGTGTTCAGCAGGCTGGACATTATACTCAGCCCGGGCCCGAGTTCGTGTTCAGCAGGCTGTACATTATATTCAGCCCGGGCCCGAGTTCGTGTTCAGCAGGCTGTACATTATATTCAGCCCGGACCCGAGTTCGTGTTCAGCAGACTGTACATTATATTAAGCCCAGACCCGAGTTCGTGTTCAGCAGACTGTACATTATATTCAGCCCGGGCCTGAGTTCGTGTTCAGTAGGCTGTACATTATATTCAGCCCGGACCCGAGTTCGTGTTCAGCAGGCTGTACATTATATTCAGCCCGGGCCTGAGTTCGTGTTCAGTAGGCTGTACATTATATTCAGCCCGGACCCGAGTTCGTGTTCAGCAGGCTGTACATTATATTCAGCCCGAGTTCGTGTTCAGCAGGCCGGGTACCTGATACTCAACTTTGGTAGGTGTTCCAAACATCAATGGTTGTTTAAGAATAAGAGATTTCTATATAATGAAAAATAAGATACCCCACATAGAGTACTCAGTAAATAGATATTTTACTTGAATTGCTGATTTTTGTTTTGTTTTTTCTTTAATTATATAACTAATTGCAAAGTTTTGGATTTTTATACCCATATTCTGCCAAAATCCGTAAGAACATGCACGTATCACTCGCGCAAATAAATTATAAAAGGTGTACGTTTCGTAAAAAGCATACTAGGTTTTAATTACTATGTTAAGTTTGGAGCTGTTGAAAGGAATACATTCACACACACACACACACACACACACAGAGAGAGAGAGAGAGAGAGAGAGAGAGAGAGAGAGAGAGAGAGAGAGATCTGAAGCCCTTGTTTCCAGTAAAATGTCGGAGGTAAAAATCTGACTTCAATTCATTCTCATCCTTCTTTTTTTTTTTTATCTTGCTTGCAAACTTAAAAGATACCTGCCATTGCATTGTTCAGGGAAATCCATAAATACTATTTTCATGAAGTGCCGATTAAAATAGCACAAGTCCCGGAAATAAATAGACTATACTTACGTTTCTAGCTAATTAATTCCTGCTTTCATCATACAGAGAGACAAAAAGGAGCATACGATCCACAGACGCTTAACACGATCAGTGTATTCGTCGTCATATTTCACGGACAGAAACACATGTACGTAAATACCCTAACAGAAAAAACGCCCTTTTATATAAAATTACTCACAAAGCAAAGCAAAAATAAACAAGAGACTTATAAAAACAATAATTGCGCAATTCAAATACCAGACAGGCCTAGTCAATTAATGGTTTTAGTCCTTAAGAATTGGACCGATTGGAGGGTTGAATGCTTCCATTCTGTTTCGCGGTGACTCTCAAAAGAGGGCTAGGTATAAGAACAGTGTTAAATCAACAGGAGTCGAAGAAGGTTAATATTTGACTTTCATTGCAAACAAAAACAGACAGGCACTTGTCAGTAATAGTTGGTGAAAATCGAACAGCAAGCACATGTATACTGCTCCGAAGAGCATTTAAAACGTCCGTGTCAATCTTACTAGTATAATGTTTTTCAAGTATAAAATTGATAATGGAAGAAATTATTTTCTATCGTATTTCTAAATATCGCTGTATCATCGTCGTGTTGAGTATTTTGGGGGTCAGACAAGTATTGTTAGATCTAGAAAGTTCAAATGAGTCAATTGCTTGATTATCTTTCTACTAAATTATTTCTCTGATAAACGCAGGTCTAATTGTCTTTGCAACTGGGTCAGATTATCAAAATAATAAAAACAAACAATCCAACAAAATTACAAGATAAATTACACATGTACGTATAACTTTTTAATTCCTGTTTCTCGGAACGTCTTCCTGCGGTAACTTTGAGTTACCTATTATTTGGACGTTTGTCCTAGGTACACATAATGGTCGATGTTCTTTTTAACTTTCATCTCGAGCTGTTCTGACACACTGTTATTTTAAAATTCCTCGTGGATGGGCGAAAACAAGTTTATTCTCTACCCAGCCTTGGAAATAGTAGATCGACTCTAATAATTTGAAATGTGGCCTCAATTCCTAAATTTAGTCTATCAGTGTATCATCCTTGTTAACGATGTAGAATATTCAAATTTGTCGTTTTTTCGTGGTGTGTGATATTTGTTTATGTAATATAAGAATTTGTCTCTTGATAAAGTCGTGGATTCGTGGATTGTGTCGAAAATTTGAGGTTTAAATAACCAACAGTGTCGTGGACTTTCCAGTATCCTCTCTCTCTCTCTCTCTCTCTCTCTCTCTCTCTCTCTCTCTCTCTCTCTCTCTCTCTCTCTCTGCTTAATATGGTGATACGTGAACAAATGCACAAAAAAAAAAAAAAAAAAAAAAAGACAAGGCACTTGTTAAGTTTTTATGATGTTCAAAAGTTGAAACATGTGGATCTATAAAAAATCAATTCATAGCAAAATTCAACAAAACTCTTATTAACTATTTTCATGTAAACATCATTACAATATTGTTAAATCTTCACAAAATCCTTTTTATCAATCATACCTATGTACTTGACCTTTGTATTTGGGAGAGGGCCTACGTAGGCTCTGCCTGTTGCCCAATCCTGTTGAGTTTCTCAATAAAATATGTTTAAATTAAAGTTGAAACATATTGCCCCTCTTTATAACTTAGAAATCGGGGGAATAAATTACACTTTATACGCTAAATTCTATCCATTTTCCTTATATAGAATAAATTTAGCTTTCATTTCTATCATTTCTTTTAAAAAAAAGGGTTTGTTTGTAGCAAATGTTGTTGAGAAAACCATAGGAGATTTTAAAATTTAAAGCTCTCATTTCTATCCCTAGGTGTACTGCTGCATGTGCCCTTTAGTTCAAGTAGTGTATTTGTTTACACGTACATTCGTACATGTACTTTTAAATGTGGTCGATATCATATCAAATGGATTCATGTATTTATATTGACGGGGTATAGCAGATTACCTAGAGACGATGGTCAAACATGTCGGACTAATTTCTGGACGGCTGTTGAATGTAGAAACTGCTTATAAAAATTTATACAATAACTAATTGCTGAATAGAATATTGAATTTTCAGATTTAAAGTTTTTAGTGTAGGCCTTGATTAGTCCGCGACACTTTGAAATGATTCTGTTGTAAATTTCTGCCTATATTGTCTTTTACGGACTTGTATATTCTTTATTATTTCTAACATTGAATCTGCTAAACGTCCGAATAAATCTCACGACATCGCCCAGCATATATTCAGCATGTCCATAGATACTGGAGAAAAAGGAAGAGAAAATAACGTTGAACTAAAAGTATGAATTAATTAAAATGAATTTCAAGTCTGCGCTTCCAGACGAGACTAATATATTGCACCTTTTGTGCTGCGCTTCAGATCTTGTGTATATCAAATAATTCCGCCGCTTACGACATTTTAATTGCGCTCTACGAGAACACACAACTGCACCAACTTGTGTGTATTACGTAATACTTCAAAGAAAACTGCAGTCTTGAGTAGAATATATATAACCATTTCAGCTATTATATAAACAATGCTTTTTGCCAAGACATCCATTTGTCGCAAGGACGTACGTAATAGACTGGAGTGAATGTTTAACTTTTCAGATTTATATTCTTCAGCAATTGCATATGTATTAAATCACAGTCATTTCGGAAATTTTTTCCCCTCTTATTCTGACTATTGGTGAATACATTTTACACGAACGAAATGATTAAAGAAGTTCTTCCGCAAGAATAGCTAATCTGAATCGAAGGTACGAGGAACTATTTGATAAAAGATAATCTTTACTGAAGTAGACGCTGTTGACATGTATATATACAGTATGCGAAATTGACATCTGCAAGATATTCGCCGTAAAATCAGGTGGATTTCACCGCAACGTATGTCGTGTTTAATAATCGAAATGTTTGTAAATAATCCTTTTCTAATTTTAGACATGCGAGGCAATTATTACCTTGTTTCAAGGTAATAAATCGGGATTTGAGTGTCTTAGCGGGATTTTTCTTCTGTTTGATTGCCTCTCATATTTCTTCCCGGCCTTAACGTAAAACGCCGGGTGGAAACTAAATACTGATTTGTTCAACGATAATAAAAGTCGTGTCAAATTGTTCATTGTGTTGACAATGGGACTGCAACGATTAATCGCTGGCATTCAATAAACAATTCATACACGGTTACGACCCTTGATTTTATACCCGCAAGAAAACTCGAATTCCTGATTTAGTAATTGATCGAATTAGCGTGATTTCTTATGTGATGATTTTTTTTTTTTTTTTTTTTTTTTTATTTGAAGGATGGAATCTAAGGGCTGATTTCTTTTAAAACCAAGACAATGCTCTGACGTAATAATTTAATTGAGGTAAATTCTGAATAACTATAAAAAAGAAATCCATGATAGTAGAATTAAATTGATTATGAAAATCATTGAAAATTCTAGTTCATGCGGTGAAGATTTGACACCATTTACATGTAAACGATTGTCCGATCTCTTGTAAGAAGATACGCTAGACAGTTAGCTGGCTGTTCCGATCATAAATTTATCTGCTTAGTGACCGAGTTTCCCCACTTTTCTTATCAGGCGTTCCAGATGCCGTGTATATGTATATAATTTGGGGAAATAAGTTTATTTGAGTTGTCTGGATTGCCGATCTTCTGTACCCGATTTATTTTTAAACACTGAAGGTGCTTAATAGGGTTTATTTTAACTTCCATGCAAACTTATTTCACTGTTTCTAAACGCATCTATTGTCGATATATGCGTCATGAAATTAATTATAATTGTTAACCTAATTATTGACCAACGAGCGTTATTTGTAATGGTGTACACGCATTAGTATGGTTTTGTGGTTGATAAGTATTGGGGTGTCATTTTAGTCAGAAGCATTGAAAATGTATTGCATGGTTTCAAAACTCGATCGCAGACTTATGCAATAGATTGAGTACAATTTATATAGAATTTCTTCTGTGATTAGGGAAAAAATGATCTCGATTATAATTAATGCTGATCTAAAAATACATAGATTTTTGTTACAAAATAATTCTATTATTGCTCCTTTATTATACTTTTTTTAAAAAGATAAATTGGTATATAAACGTACCATAATACCGGAAACATTTCTGATAGGGGTCTACACAATTTCATACCAATTTTAAATCTGAATAAAGTTACAACACGTGAATAGAATATATTCTTTAAAAAAAAGAAAAGAAAAAAAATCGCTGAAAAACCTATTCTGGGCTGATGCATTTGATTCATAAATTGAACTACAGTATAAACAAAATTCATTTACAGTAACAGCAGATGTTCCAATATTTTACAACTCTGATATTCCTGTGGGCGGAAAAGCATAATTAATAAATATCAAATACCCTAATGACCTTATCAATGAAGAGGGTTTGTTCCTGACTAATGAATTTTTCTGTAACATTTATCCAAAAGTGAAAATCATTTTTTGTTTTGTTTAGAATATACATGTATGAGTGTTATAAATGTTGTTAAAGCCTAGATTTCAAAACGTCCAGTGTGATAAAAAAGTATATAAACTAAATTACCAAAACCTTTGATTATGTCGAGTATATATGTATATATTCTTTTACAATGCAAAAAAAAAAAAAAAAAAAAAAAAAAAAAAAATCAAGACAATTCTATAGTTTCCTTAATTAAAACTGTACGGAACCTACTGGTTAAGGAACGTGGGATGAAATTTTTGAATGGAAAATAATATTCAGATTGCCTTTTAAAGTTTTACAAATAATTGTAAACTGCAATAGTTTCAATATAGAATTCTGAACAATATTTTAGCTTCAAACTCATATCTATTCAAAATCAAAATTTGTAATTATCAACATCTTCCAAATTTGCTGTGGGTTTCTAGCAGTTAGTTTTTGTAAATGAGACAATAATTTTTTTCATAATCGTACTTTGATTATTATTGTCAATCACTGTTAATTTTTCGAAAATACTAGTACCCAGGAGATGGAGTGACACCACTAAAGAAAGTTGAAAGTCAGATCACTATATCGTCTGCAATGTGACCTGTCTTCAATCAGACCTACTTTATCATTAATTAACAGAATTTCAATACAAAATATAAATAGAACAAATACTATGGATATTACACAATGCACTAGTCTATGCATAATTGTGTGGCGGATCTGATTGTTTTATCAAATAAAATTGCATTTAATTCAAGCTATCAGCTTCTTTCTACATTTAAAGTTACATTTACTTACTGCCATTCATTTATTTTTAATGTTTAGATATGGCTGGTATATTCCACATTGTGTTTTTGTATTTAAACAAACCACCCTCTCCTAAGTGAATAAATAGATTATCACTTTCCTGACTGGTTAAGTCAGGATAGTTTCTCTGGTTTGGATTGGCAAAACTAAGTGAATAGAATTCAGCTGTGTTAGTTTGAATAAACTTCAAGGTTTTAAAGCTCTGAATAGTGCAGTAGTTACTAGAATGAAATAAGCAAGCTTTTTGTTAGGATAGGATTTAGGGACTGTTAAAAACCTCAAGGTTATATCAGCGGCAGACTTTTAGTATATTTTTGATATTCTTTAGTACATCTATAATGTAGTTTTTCAGTTTACTTGGTTTCCCTTATAAATCCCTGTTTCAAGGCGTTGTAGATAGTAGAGTAAGTTTCATATATTCTATGGTCGTTATAATGGTCTGGTTCGCCAATACAACCTATCTTTGGGTCAAATGCTGTCTGACGTGGTTCATACCGATTGTTAGGCCGTTCTGGGCACACTGATTTTGACTACGGATTACTTCGTTTACCTGATCAAGATATTTTGGGCTCACGGCGGGTGTGACCGGTCAACAGGGGATACTTACTCCTCCTAGGCACCTGATCCCACCTCTGGTGTGTCCAAGTGTCCGTGTTTGCCAAACTCTCTATTTTGCATTGCTTATAAGAGTTATGAGATTGATCACTGTTCGTTATCTTCACATTTCATACTTAGCACATGTGATGTATTAAATTTTTTCAGGGTCAAACATTTTTATATAGTTTATCGTTTAATTTACTCAATTTATTCATTCTCAAAACTCAGGATACTCCATTTTTTGTTGATTCATTTCAATACTTTTAAACGTCGGTATATTTTTTTGGACATGAATCTTGTAATGAATACATGTAACAATAATTTCTACTCTTTAAAGGTCAAAATGTAGCTAGTTCCCAATCTATTATTGGAAGTTTTGAATATTATGGAAGCCCAGTAGAGACATATTTAGAGATTTTTCATAGTTGACCCGCCACATCTCGGCCATTTTCCTGATAGATTTTTCTCATATCATTGATTTCCTTTTTGTTAATTTACTCAATTTATTCATTCTCAAAACTCAGGACACTCCTTTTTTGTTGATTCATTTCAATACCTTTAAACTTCGGTATATTTTTTTGGACATGAATCTTGTAATGAATACATGTAACAATAAAATCAATCCTATATCTTTAACATTTATATTATGAACTCCTTCCTCGTGTTTTCATTGTGATGTGTTGACCATAATTCAGGAATCTCCTTAACTGGGTTGAACTTTTACTTGAGCCAATGTACAGATTTTTTCCGAGGGGATGGGGGGGTGGGGGGGGGGGGGATTCGATCACCTGAATTACTGCTCCTGTTACACTGCTTCAGGTTAAACATGCAATTTCAAATTTTAGCACGGTCAATTTTTGGACATAATACTGACATTGATGATGCATAGTGATTATTGGGGAAATTGGGATAATGAGCGCTCGCTCCAATGATTTCACACATGATTTCCTCTTCATCGGCTGCTTTCAAAATGTCAAAATGGTGGAGATTGCTATCAAGCTCTGTTGCCGATTATGCAGCGCTTCCAAATATATGGCGTCGTGATACACCAATTTGTATTCCCAGAGCACTTTGGGTAATACCCATCTTTCTCAGCGGATGAAGAGCAAATCACGTGACTCGCATTTGTAATCACTTGAAAGAGCTTGACACTTCGCGCAAGTTCAGTCCCTTGTTTGCCATCTTGCGGTTAAAATAGTATTTTCCTTTGTATTTTTTTTTTATCTGTACCTTTGACAGTTGTTACTTTTCCATAAATTGCAGTAACCTACAATAATCCCCCAGGGTGGGTCAAACCCATTAATTTTATAAAAAAAATACTTAATAATTAGCTATAACTTAATGATTAGCTATAACTAACAGTAGTAACCTCTTTGGTAGGGTACTGTTCACCGATTGATTGACCCAACAAAGGGACTTAATTCGCGGCGAAGTGTTGATACGTGAATGCACAAATAGCTTTCGCCATGTATTAAGCGCAAATATTTCAATAATATGGCTTTAAAATCAGATACAGATGAAATAAGTAAGAAGATGCATACAAATTCACAATACGATATGTACATGTACGCTTGCATTTGATTTCTATCATTACGTATTATTCGTGCATTTCTAATAAATATTTCCTGATTAAACATTTCAATACCAAACCTTGGACGACTTAAAAACAGAGCAGTCTGAAGCGGAATTCTCCGTTATGAGCTGTTTAAACCTCTCGATAGGAAATTATACATTTTCTAGAGGAAAATCTGATAATGTGGATAGTTCAGACCTAGAATAAATAGATTAGATGATTATTATTTTTGTTACTGATTGTATTAATGGATAATTCTGTGGCTTGTATTATGAATTCCCGGCTAGGTTACGTCAATGTAATTTAAATTAAAACTACTTTCTTGTATTAATCCATTGACGTGAATAGAATGAATTGTGTTTTGCTTTTAAAGTAACAAATCGTATCAATATTCGATCGTGCATGCGTCACTGGTGGAGCAGAAGAATGCCTCTTTATACACTATCCCCAGATATTCAGGTCCCTAACAAACTTGCTATATAAATATAACATAATGGACGCTTTCACAGCACTAAGATACCAGAAAGAAAGGCTTTTGATTTTAGCTGTAAACTTTTGAAATAAAATCACAAAACTATTCTTTCATGTTAGCACAGCTTGCAACGGAACTTTTCAAACTCATTTGAAATGTACAATGTTTTTATTGTGAGCCCTTTGTATCTTTCTTGTATGCCATCTCATTCTTGTATGTTTCAAAATCAAACGATTATCTAATCAGTAATCGCTATTTATCAAAGAAAGTCAGAAGACCACATATTAACGAATTCACGCCAGTCCATATTAAAGCGCTTGTAGACTTCGAAAAGGTCGCTTCTTTAGAAATACAGACGGGGCTTTATTCTCTGAATACTGATTTAGACTAGAACAATGTCATGTCAGACTACAAGTTACCATCTAACCTGCATTTGACAATTTTAATTTCTGATGCGGCACTGAAAAATCACTTAAGTTTTGTCCGGTAAAATGTTGTGGCTTGAGAAAAATTAGCATTTTGGTGGAGTCAGGATTTCGTAGTTACCATTACAGAAGTATTGTTCCAAAGTGTTGTTCAATTTCATTTGTTTATTACTGTTTTCATTACCCATGCAGCGAAAATTAAATTCCCACTAATAATAATTAATTCATAGCATTAATATGGATGTTTGCAGTGGTTGAAGATTGAGGCTATGTTGAATGAAATCTTGTGTCTTTAGAAGCAATGGATATTAATTGTACCTCTCTTTTGCGGAAATAATCTCGAAATGGTGAAAACAACTCGTGATACCGAACATCAACTAAACGAAAATATCAAAAGTACACATAACATATAGACTGAATTGGATTAAGAATAAATCATCCACCACATTAATTTATTTCGGCGTTCTTGTAAATCAGGTATTGCCTTGTCGAAAAAAAGGGCATCTGCATTAACTGAAAATAGCAACGAATTTACACAGCTCTTCTGGCTTAAGGACCGGAACAAAAGAAAGGACTTAATAAACATGTGTGTTAAACCCTCCAGAGTTCCGTTTCTATACAAGATATGCACGTTTCTAGGTAGGCGACAAAACAGAGACATATTTCAAATGAAATTCATTGTGTTATAACAAACAAAATGGATGGTTTCTTGGGCTTGTTTCGGAATTCAAATAAACTATTTTTACTCAGGAAACTCAGACGAAGTTTTCAGAGTACGAGTACCTTGATTTTAGGCAGATATCAAGTGTGTTCTTTTCATTCAGATAAAAGAAGAAAAACCTCAAGGTTATATATTCTATAAATGACTAGTCATTTTAAATGTTTCATTTCCTTTTCAAATATTTGATTTTCTTTAATAGCACTTTGGTTTTCATATCTTTCACTATATGACCTATCAGTCTGAAGACTTGCATTGCCCCCCGCACCGTAAAATAGAAGGCACGAGTTAGAAGAGACACACACAAAAATAAATAAACCGAACGTGAAGACATTATACTAGTATTTTACATAATACATAGTACAACATCGTTTTATCATACTGCCAACACTGTATGAAAATCATACAACGGATCATATTAATTTTAGCACAATTAAATGTACAAAATATAATGGTCTTTCATGTGCGATGCTAAATTGACTTTTTGCCCTTGGCGCAAGCGACCAAGAACAGTGCCCAAGTTACAGAACCCCGGAGGTCCTTTAAGTTAGATATTTCTATAATTAATCAGCTGTGTATCCGTAGTAAAGTGGTATTTCCTAGCTGACAGACAACAGACAAGCGGGGAATTCGAAGAAATCGCAAATCTAAACATTGTCTACTGAATATTTTTTTTTTAAATTCCATGCCGATTGTTTTATCTACAAAATAACCACGGTGAACAGAACTGACATACACACAGAGTATACAAGCGGGAATATTTATCTGCAGTACATAACTTTGCCTCCAGATAAATACAATAATTGTTGCATGTGAAAAATGTCATATAGCAAATTGGTACGCATTGATGAATCAATGAAAATACTCTACCCCCCCCCCCAAAAAAAACACCCCGCACCCACACATACACACACCAAAAAAACCCGCACCTATCCTCCCTTCAAAAACCGCACCTACCCTTCCCCGAAAAGACACCCCGCCACTCCCCCCCCCCAAAAAAACGTGCCTACCCTCCCCAAAACGACCCCCTCCCAAAAAAAACCCCGCACATCCCCTCCCCTTAAAAGACCCCACCCCCACACAAAAACGTACGAGGTAGTATTCCTTACTTACTTGGTGACGGGATAACTCTCCCCGGAGTACTGAATCAGCACAGAACACTCGGTGTCGGTGTGGAGTCGATCAGCGTAGTGAGTGATTGAGTCTTAGACAACAAGCCTATCTATCATTAATTAGAAGACAGACAAATCAAGATTGGTCCCAGAATCCGTGGATTTATTTATCGTTTTATAGCAAGTTTTCTGGAAGGTTAACAACAGATGTTGAGTATCACCAACACGCTTCTCCTATGAGAAAAAGAGGGGGAAATCAGTAACAACATTCAAGAATTTCTTTCAAGCACTCGCTGTCCAATACTTCATGGCTGATGCAGTGCTTGACATATTTACTTTTCTCACACGATACAAAAGGAATCTATATCGCCACAAGTCTGCTGATATCCCGTTTAGTCAAATCCTCTTCTCCTGCCTTTAGATTTATGTGCTACCTCTCCGGAGAATCCAGATCAAATAAAAAGCACCAGAGATCTATAACAAGCAATGTAACTTTATCAAACTATTAAGTATTGACCTTCTATTGAATTTGTACATACCCAGAGTAAAGGCTGTAGACATTTTCATTAAATACTGAGCTCGAGAGGACAAAATACCTCTTCTGTCCTATTCTAATTTGCTCTGTCATCATCGAATTCAATAAATGTAGATATTTTTGGATTCACTGTTGTTCGAGTTTAAACACAATTGTTTGAACCGTAGAAAAGGAAAAGTAAACGCTCGAGTGTGAATTTCAATGAAAACCATTTAAATAGCGTATGGATAAGTAGTCGCTAGACAATTTCGATTATTTTTCTCTTTTTAACTCTCAGAGGTGGCAAAAAGGGTTTCACACGGTTACCCGTTTTGAGGTATTGAATTTTATCTTCTTAGGGTTCATTTATTTTAAACAATTAAAATAAATGGGGGAAAACAGAAATTTCTGATAAACTTTGATTTACCAAACTACAACAGCTGGTGTGGAATTAAAAGAACGGGGAAATGGAATTTTTATTGTAAGGAAAATGTACCTTGCAATCATGAATTGTTTTAAACAACAGCAACATTTTTAAGCAGCAATTTGCAACTTCAGCGCACTAAATTAACTCAAGACTGACACATTAACGCCTCTCTGTTGTTTTTATACTTAGCTGTTAGGTCGCCTGAGTCATTGAGGCAACTTATCAAATCAACAAAAAGATTGACACATTGCATGTACGATGGTGTACATGTATAGTGCAGACTGCCCAGTAGGGGCCCTGCTGCACAATATTACATGTACCATCTCTCTGTTATTTTTATATTCGGTTGTTAGGTCGACTTATTGATATCCGTGCGCATTTGCTGTTGTTGAATTCTATAAAAAAAAAAAATATAATAAATGTAAGAGTTAATGACAAGTTAACTGTTAGTTAAAGTTAACTAACCTTCATGCAACTGGGTCCGGGGGGCAGTTTTACTGACAGTTAACTTCAAGTTAACACTATAGGAATGTTCAGTTTAATGGCAAGTTAACATTCAGTTAAAGTTAACTAACCTTCATGCAACTGGGTCCGGGGGCAGTTTTACTGACAGTTAACTTCAAGTTAACACTATAGGAATGTCCAGTTTAATGGCAAGTTAACATTCAGTTAAAGTTAACTAACCTTCATGCAACTGGGTCCGGGGGCAGTTTTACTGACAGTTAACTTCAAGTTAACACTATAGGAATGTCCAGTTTAATGGCAAGTTAACATTCAGTTAAAGTTAACTAACCTTCGTGCAGCTGGGTCCGGGGGGCAGTTTTACTGACAGTTAACACTATAGGAATGTCCAGGTTAATGACAAGTTCACATTCAGTTAAAGTTAACTAACCTTCGTACAGCTGGGTCCTGGTCACCACATTTCATGTGCAACATCTTTAGGAGTAGGTTAACAAAGTTTGAATATGATATTCAATGCCACCTGGCGACTCTATGTGTTCTATCAAAACTTTAAAAAGTGATGTCATTTAAAAATAATTTTCTTTATTCCTGAACAAACAGCAGAACCTGGATGCCTCTATCTAAATTTTGAGATTAATGGGCCAGAGGTTCTGAATATATATATATATATATATATATATATATATATATATATATATATATATATATATATATATATATATATATATATCACTTTTTAAAGTTTTGATAGAACACATAGAGTCGCCAGGTGGCATTGAATATCATATATATATATCATATATATATATATATATATATATAGCAATTATCTAAAGTTTAACAAGCATTCTATAAATATTGGATAACAATATATGCCCCCCTATCGGTCCCAAGGCAAGTCACCTGTGTAATATTCTCCGTGAATAATCATACGTCAACAGTTTATGTACAAAAATAACCAGGTCCCATAAAATAAAAATCATATATAACAGATTCAAATTCCATTTTTGTCATAAGTAGTAAAAAAAGATAAAGATAGTGACAAACGAGGATTTATTTGTGTGTGTGTGTGTGTGTGTGTGTGTGTTTTACGACCCGTCGATAATTTCCACTCATATTGAGATGTCAGCAGCTGAAGACCTATGCTTAGCGCTCAGGGCTGTAACAGTGAGGGTTCTTTAACATGCCTCCGTTTTGAAGGTCACGCCCGAAAGACCCACGATTCTCACATCGAAATGCGAGCGTTTGGAGAATGAGCAACCACTACCTATGTTAATGTCTTAGGTTTGACCCGGTCATGACACGAGCGGGGCTTGAACTCACGACCTCTAGGTTACGAAGCGAACGCACTACCACTGAGCTACCTCGACATGTGGTCTAAAATTGGGTAACGGCGTTCTGGTACCACACCAATTTAATTAAGCACCCCAGTCTCCATGCTTCCTGATTCCATGCGTTCTGGTGGCTTATCCACTTCAACAGGAAGTTCCTTCTCCGATTCCTCTCCTGGATTCACCAGCTTGCTCTATCACGCCCAGGTTTCTTTTACAGAGGCTCATTGTACGTCTGGTGTTGGTGCTCCAACATCGTGGCAGACGATTCTACATTTATAAGATATGGTGTCTATGATACATGAAAAAACCGAAGGTTTTTCTCCGACGTGGTAGCTCAGCGGTATACTGGGATTTTTTTTAGACCATCAATATTAGCGATTTTTCTCTAAATCTGGTGATTTAATATCACCGATTCAATGTTCTGACAAAAAAAAAAAAAAAAATACATGCAAATGTAGAAGAAAGAAGGCGGTCAATTATTCAAGATTACATGTAAAATGTAATATCAACATTCCAAACTCGGATTGCATCATCACCCTACTGTCACTCGGTTATTTACCGCATGTATCAGATAAACCCATTTACCATAATATCTGGTTTGTTTTTCAAATAGTCATATGACGTCATCAGGCCTTTAACTCCCAGTGGCTACATACGACACAACGACAGATCAGCAATCACACACGCGGTGGAGTCTTCACACAACCCTTCGGCTACATGGAGAACATACTACTCCTGAAACTCGCGATTCAAAAAATCTTTCGCGCACGTACTAATATTTACGATAGGATCCATAGACTGCAGTTTAATGGTACAGTTTGGTAGAATGGTCATCTACTGTAGTCAGTTATTTGATCACGAAAACAGTTACATATAACCAAAGTTAGGGAAATCCTACTCATCACACACGTTGTGTACATGTATATAAGGGACGCTGCGTTTGTTGATGGTATCATTCATCGTTGATTCATTGGCCCAGTGGATGAAATCAGCTGGAAATGCAAATTTAGGGTGACATTAGTTAGTTTTCCCGTCGTATATCCGCTGAATTGGCAAAAAAAAAAAAAAAAAATCACCAGAGAGAGATACAGCAAAAGTGGCTAAAATTGTAGTGAAATGCTGATGAACTTGTTTACCTACAATTTAATTTTACATTGATTTGAAACACGAACACCATACCCGTAATTATTCTAGCATAAATTATTTTGATAAGGAATCGATATATTTATTTGTTAGATCAATTACGTGTTAGTTGGCATTTGTTGTCGATGCCTGTTATGTCGGTACGTTTGGCCCCCTCGCTAGCTATTGTCCAGGAGGATACCGGTGCAATGTGACTGTCTGTCTGGTCCCAGTTGATTACCAGCTAAGGTGGAATTTTGACTACGTTTTCAAAATGCACCGTGAAGCTTTTTTTCGCCATTCCTTTTCACCATACCCATTCTGGTCATTACTGTATGTGTCTGAGATTTCGATAATTGAATATGGCCTCCATTTTCAAATAAAAGACTTCCGTCTTTGGAAAGAACGATCTCCTTGTGTTCGCCTGAACGATGGCCGAATTTATTACAGCGCCAGCGGTTCTCTGTCTGATTATCATCTGTTGAACATTATCGTTAGTTTCAATGCTACATGTAAGTAATACTTTTCTCCCTCTCTTTTCCGAATTGAGCTCCTGTAAAATCTATTTCGTCGTCGTTGACATTTTTGAAAAGTTTTCTTTTCCTTGAAGCTAGATTTTCCGGGCATTGTCTGTAAAATTTCAGACTGAGCTTTCATTCAGCTTTTTTCTTCTTCTTCAAACATTGGCGAGAATTTGGCCACGGCTTTTGAATTGTCAAATTCTGCAGCATATTTTCCGAATTCAAATCAAGTAATTTGATAAATCAATCTCCTCTTTTCCTTCCCTTTGGGATGGAATTTCTTCATTTAGAAGTGAAATGTTCTGTCTCAGGAAGTTCGTTTTCTTTCCTCCTATTATCGACATGGTATATACCAGCAGTGATGTGCGATGTGATGCGATACCTCAACAGAAAGTAGACCAGGTCTATAAGTCAATTTTCACGGATGCAGGGACCTTCGCAGATACGGAAGTTGAACACCTAATAAACATCCCATCTATATTTCTCTCTAAATAAGGTCACCAAAGATATCTACAGGCTTACGATTTTTGTGCGAGATATTTCTAAATGTTCCATGTGCAACTCAAGCAGCAAACCAGCTTGACACCACTCACATTCCCCACAAAATCATTCCCTTTTCCAGACTTCGCTCATTCCTTCTGTCAAAGAAAGGCTGTAAATCTGTATATGCGCGGGCCAGCTATTCAATGTGAAATGAAACATTCGCGTAGCTGTTGGTATTTATTAGATGGCGACTTGTAAGCTAAGATCCAAGGGAGAATACTCCTTCTGGTATTCCTCCTCTACAGAATTATCTTGCAATGGCAATCACAAAAGGGAATTACAATTTCCATGCTGTTTAGATCATATATATAGAATGTCATACTGATAAGCTGCCACGATCATTGCCGCTGCTAATGGAGAGACTCCTGGTGGTCTAGAGGTTAGAGCGTTCGCCCCGCATGCGGAAGGCCGGAGTTCGAATCCCGTCCGCGACAGACCTAAGTCGTTAAAACAGGTAGTGACAGTTTCATCCCCAAACGCTCAGCATCAGTTAAAAACGGATGTCCCGTGTCGCAGTAGGTGTGGCACGCTACAGAACCCTCACTGCTCAAAGGCTGTAAGCACCGAGCAAAGGCCTAAATTTGAAGCCCTTCACCGGTCTAGGTGACGTCTCCATATGAGTGAAAAATTCTCAAGTGAGACGTTAAACAAAATACAATCAATCAATCTTTGGTTGGACAACAAAGGTTTGTGTAAACATAAGTATTTGAAGACAATGTCTCATTTTACACTTGAGCACATCGTCCCTCAGTTTATTATCCTGGATGCAAAGGCTATGGGTCTCTCAGAGCCGTCCTTCATTACATGCGATTGATTGATTTTTTTTTATGTCTCGTTGAGAATTTTCCACTCGTATTGAGACGTCACCAGCTGTAGGTGAGGTACCACACATTTTGACCTAGACTTAGCGCTCCGGGCCGTAGCAGTGAGGGTTATTTAACGTGCCAACGCCTGTCGCGACACTGGACTTCTGTTTTTAAGGTCATATCCGAAAGACCTGTGATTCTCACTTCTAAATGCCGAGCGTTTGGATAAGGAGCAATCACTACCTGTGTTAACGCCTTAGGTTTAACGCGGCCATGGGAAGAGCAAAGCTGAAACTTACGAACACTATATCACAGCTCTCGCCACCGATCATTGCATGCGATTGATTTGATTTTATATTGTTTAACGTCCCTCTCGAGAATTTTTCACTGAAATGGAGACGTCAGCATTGTCGGTGAAGGGCTGCAAAATTTAGGCCTTTGCTCGGGACTTACGGCCTTTGAGCAGGGAGGGATCTTTATCGTGCCACAACTGCTGTGACACAAGGCCTCGGTTTTTGTAGTATCATCCGAAGGACCTCCCCATTTAGCCGCCTCTTACGACAAGCAAGGGGTACTCCGGACCTATTCTAACCCGGATCCCAATGGGATCATTGCATGCTATATAACGACACTAATGTCAAAGGAGAAATAGTCTCCTGACAAACAAAGTGGTCTCTTGCGATCATGGAACACTAAAAGTTTACTCTCGGTGATTAACTTTTTATTGAGATTGAACAATCTTTTCACAATCTGTAGACCAATTCCAAGATTCAAATTTTATGTCCCCGGAATCAAAGCTTTGGGAGTATATATATTTTTTGGCCTGTCAGTCTGTGGCAAAACGTTAACCTTGTTCACATCAGAAGTAAAGCTTTCACACAACATTGTGTATATGTATTCCTTGTGGGTAGACGTTTCCATTTGACCTGTTGACCTTAACACTGACCTTTGACCTACTTTTAAAAAATTCGAATACAAGTAATAAATTTCAAATCGTAAAAGGTACTGCTTTTATGTTTAGCATGTGCATTTTTTGTGAAAAGACGTTTTAAACGATACCAGATTTGTTGACTTGTGACCTTGACATAGTTCTTGGAAATTTTCCAATAAACTACAATGTCTTATACTAGTAGTTCCACTTCACTTAGTTGTAATCCGGGGGCATCAGTGTTTCACAAACACATTTTGCGTCAAAAAGTGATGGAGTGGCTGTAACTTGGTACTGGAGTTTGGAAGAAAGGCCTCGCAGTAATTCAGCGATGCGAGGAAGGCTTTTAAATCTTTTACTCCACAGGAACGCCCTTTATACCAATCGGATCACGCCTCGTCCTTTTCCGTAACCGGTTCATTTGCGGTTACAGAAATAGCCGAGTAGTTACGATTGACTTTATGCCTCTGATTTCCGCCTCCGTGGGATGCACTCCATTATGATCTAACAGAAATCCCACATTCTCAATGTTATGTTTTCACAGATGCTGAAACACATCTCGAATAATCTTCAAGTAGATCTCGTCTTCAGCTGCCGTAGTAAGAATGTCATCATAATATCCAATCCAAACAGAACTTGATTTATTTCTGATTGGAAGATTACGCCGGCAGAACTATTTCCACATGGTAAGCCTAGCAAATATGTCATCTGTGTTGGGTACGGATACTGCTCTTCACGAATAACCCGATGAACTGTCACAGCAGGTGTGGCATGATAAAGATCCCTTCCCTGCTCAATGGTCATTAGCGCAGAGCATAGACCTAAATTTTGCAGCCCTTCACCGGCTCTGGCGACATCTCCATATGAATGAAAAATTTCCGAGCGAGACATAAAACGATATAAAACCAACCAACACATGCTGTCTGCTGAATTTGAGGTAGCACTTTCTGCTTATTTACAAACAGAACGTTGGGTTGTTGTTTTTTTTAAATTGTTTTCTTCATTTGACACTTTTTCGATATATGACCATTGTTCTGAGACTTGAAACACTTACTGTTTGAATTTGCATTCACTCGGATTATGGTTCTTTCCGCATCTATAACTTTCCTCTGCACACCTCTGTTGAATTTGTTTCCGGTTCTCAGTTTTCCTAACCATTTTTTCCCACTTTGTGCACTTCTATTCCCGGATTCATAAATGCGAAGCTGTTTTCATCGTATTTGCTACATTAACTGCTTTTTGGAAGTCAAAATTTGCCATAAACCTGCTTCTTTTACACAGGTTCTTACCGTAGTTTACAAACTATGCTTCCGGCAAAAAGCCTCTACTCAACGATACACGTCTTCGTACTTTTGATTTCCTTTTGATTTCGTGTACTGAATTTGAATATCTCGGAGATCACTACTTCTTATTTAATTTCTAACTTTCTATTTGATATACTAACAATTATTTCACTAAATTTTGTACTGTTACGTTTGTTTGTCGGTAATGAGAGTCTGTCCTACTGAACAGAGTACGTTAGAGTACGCTGGTGAAATTTCATAATCTAATGCAATTTAACTGCTGTTCGTAGGTGTTCTTACTTTAGTTTAACCTAATAAATATATATTGTGTTTGTTTTCATTCTTTTAGGAATTATTTTGAATTACAGTTTACCGTTTGATCCCAATCCCATATTTACATAAAATACTAGCGCATTACTTTCCAAGATTATGCCTTTATTTCATTTTTTTTTTCAAGTATGAAGTGTTTTTACTGTCAACTGAACAGTGAATTCCTTGAAGATAAATCATTGGTATTTGGATTTAGATAAAAATGAAATAATTACGTCTACATGTATAAAGATAACAAATTTGTTAATGACATAAGCGATGGATATAAACAGAGTTTTTATAGGTAAGAGGAAATCCGATAACAGAGCTCTGTGTTTTCTTTATGTATCCTGTTATAAATTTTCAGTTTAAGATTAGATGATTTCAGCAAGAATATTTCTTGTAATTTACAATTACCTGCAGGTTCACGCGGACTAACTTGATCTCCACCGATAATTGATCATAGATCACCAGATCAAAGTGAACAGTAGGATTAAGATAAAATGTCTCTAAATGTTAAATTCTCGGTATTTATTTTTTTTTCGACCCGAGAGCTGGCCGGTTTATAGAAGTTTCATTGTAATATATATATATATATATATATATATATATATATATATACATGTATATGTACATGTATATATATATATATATATATATATATATATATACATGTATATATATTGTATATATATTACAAGAAATAGAATAAACAGTACACAAAGTTAAAATTTTAATATTTTATACCGGACACTGTGATTTTTTAAAAACACAATTTGGATATATATATATATAATATTGTAGTTTCTTTTTCTGTCCCCGTAATCGGAGCTAAGGGGACATGTAGTTTATAGTTTTTGGTCTTTCCGTCTGTTTGTCCGCTTAAACTTTAATCTTGACCATGGTAACTTTTGATTAGATGGTAATGGGGATTTCATGCGTATTCCTTGTGACAAGACCTTTCTTTCGGTAACAGAATTACTTTTGCTGACGTGCGCGTGAATCATTGTTTCACAAACACATCTTGTTGGACTTTTTTAGATTTAGTTTTTGGACATTTTTGATAATTTAATAAATAAATGCTTTTTTATAATTTCTTTTGTTTTAATTTTCCGTTTTTGTTTGGGGATGGGTGTTCTTTGGGTTGTTGTTCCTTTTTCAAATTTGACACTTCTGGTATGTATCAATTCATTAATTTTGCCTCGAAACATTCAGGCCATATTCAAAAAGGCTGATGCACATGAAAGCTGTATATATGCATGGGTGTAGAAGAAGTAATATTTCGCCATCAATATAAAGTACTTCGACAGAGGTACGTAATTTTTTTTTCTTCATATAAATAAATTATCTTTATTCTCAACGTCGGACATACATAATCAACAATAAACATTAACAATACCTGTACTAGCTATTTTACTGACTATCACTTGTTGGCGCTAGAGGGGTCTGCTTCCAATATTTTTTATCATTATTGATCTCAATCGCAATATAAAGTTGTGTAATTATTATCATAATCGCACAGGTATCGTGTTTATTTCGGTGTATCATTAAACAAGGTAGAGGTCAGTTTATTGACCACCACAGAAGTATTGAAAAATACAGTATTATCGTGCCGTGGTTTCTAATATAATGAAAAATTGTGTTTGTCCAATTATGTTGATTAATTTAATATAATGTCTTCCCCTGAAATATCACAGTGTATTATCAAGGTATTTTTTAAACATCATTTAATTCGATATTGGATAGCAACACAAATACTTAATAGAAAGGTAAAGATAAGGAACAGTGATCGATCTCATAACTCCTATAAGCAATACAAAATAGAGAGTTAGGCAAACACGGACCCCTGGATATACCAGAGGTGTGATCAGGTGTCAAGAAGGAGTAAACATCCCCTGTCGACCGGTCACACCCGCCATGAGCCATATATATTGATCAGGTAAACAGAGTAATCCGTATTCAAAATCAATAGAACGCGACATACATATACGGTGATTTTAATATGAAGAGTGGACAATGATAATCACAGAATTAATACTGATACTGTCCAATATGAGCGATCACAACGGCAGCGATCATGAATAATTATTAGGAATTATTGAACATGCGAGAAAATACTTCGAAACATAAAATTGATGTATATATTTTTTCTATGACAGTCCAAGAGAATGTTGATTGTTACATTCCATACAAACCCTAGATGTGTATCTGTATTGCGAAATTGTTCCAAAGATTTTTAGGATGTGGAAATGACTCCACTTTGCCATGATAATTTTATCTATATTGGTATTATATTTTGGATAATGTACACGCACGCACACACACACACACACACACACAGAACACCCTCCCCAACAAACACACTGAAAATGTGGATGTGGCAATTATTGCTAATAGAATTCCTATGCTTAATTTTATTTTTATTACAGTATGTTGTAGGAGGGATGCACGTGTATTTTATGATATCTGGAGCCGTGCACGTGATTACTCAGTATTCATATAGGACTCTTCGATCAGTGATTGCAGGATTTCCTAGGGAGGTATACTTTCTCATAATCTCTCGTGATAAGTTGTGGAGAAGAGGAATATCTAGTATTTTGGACATATTTGACTTAATTAAAATATGGTCGGTGTTGTATGAACCTGCTATGCAGCAACGCAGGATTTATGAGAAGAAAATTCCATAGGGAGAAATCTCGAAAAAATGCAATATATTTTAGAATGTGTAATAGAGAGAAATATGCTTCTACGAGCGTCAGCAATCTACAGCGCTTGGTTTCATTAGTAGAAGCGACTCGGAAATAATCCGAGGACACTGGGGTTAAATGGTAGTATTTGGCTGTAATCAGTCGATGTCATTATTGATCCAGGACTGGCTTGGATTTCTCACACAAAACTCAAACTTAAGTTTGACTTTTCTTTTATTTCAGCAGTCAAAATTTGAGTAAAATCCAAGACTAAAGTCCAAGTTTCGATTGAACTTTTCCCCCTGAGAAATCCAGACCTAAACAGATTGTCGTATCAACCCGCCAGTACGAGAAATTAGTTTTAATTACATGTAATTAATTCTAAGTGTCACAGCTGGAGTCGGTACGATTAGGAACCCTCACTGCTACGGTCATGAGAACAATGCGTTTTTATAAATACAGAAAGTAGTGCCCAACCAGTAACCAAGAAAACAAGAGGCCCATGGACCACATCGCTCACCTGAGTCACCTTGGCTCACATTTAATTTCCCCCCCACATATTTGCATGTAAAGCTTTGATCCCTATTGTGGCCCCAACCTACTCCCGGGGACCATGATTTTTTTTCAAAATTGAATCTGGACTATGTCAGGAAGCTTTCATGTGAATGTAACCTTTTCTGGACCTGTCATTTTTCAGAAGATTTTTAATGATTTTCCCTATATATTTGTATGTAAAACTTTGATCCTCTATTGTCGCCTCCTCTTACCGGGGGTGGGGGGGGGGCATGATTTTCATAAACTTGAATCTGCACTATACCAGGAAGCTTTCATGTAAATTTCAACTTTCCTGGCCCAGTTGTTTTTTAGAAGATTTTCCCTATATATCTGTATGTAAAACTTTGATCCCCTATTGTGGTCCCATTCTATCCCCGGGGGCCATGATTTTAACAAACTTGAATTTGCACTATGTTAGGAAGCATTCAAGTAAATTTCCACTTTCTTGGCCCCGTAGATTTTGAGAAGAAGATTTTTAAAGATGTTCCCTAGATATTTGTATGCAAAGCTTTGATACTCCTTTTGTGGCCCCATCCTACCGCCGGGGGCCATGCTTTCAACAAACTTGAATCTGCACTATGTCAAATAGCTTTGATGTAAATATCAGCTTTTCTGGCCCAGTAGTTTTTGAAAAGAAGATTTTTAAAGATTCTCCCTATATATTTGTAGCAAAACGTTAATCCCGCCTTGTGGTCCCATCCTACCCCTGGGGGCCATGATTTTAACAAACTTGAATTTGCACTATGTCTGGAAGCTTTCATGTAAACTTCAGCTTTTCTCGCCCAGTGGTTCTTTAGAAGATTTTTTAATGACTCCACCCTATTTTTGTGATTATCTCCCCTTTGAAAGGGACATGGCCCTTCATTTGAACAAACTTCAAAGCCCCTCACCTAAAGATGCTTTTGGTCAAGTTTGGTTGAAATTGGCCTAGTGGTTCTGGAGAAGAAGTCGAAAATGTAAAAAGTTTACAGACAGACGACGGACAATAGGCGATCAGAAAAGCTTACTTGAGCTTTCAGATCAGGTGAGGTAAAAACGATTTCAGCATTTATCCAAATTACTCGAAGTCCAACGAAAATTTTCAAAGTTTTATCGATGAATGAAAAAATACTAACTTTCAGAAATCAAAGTTTACAAAACGGTCTCCGTTATATGTATATGCTACCGAGCGAAATCCACGAAAGTTTCGGCCTGTTTAAAGCGATGTCAAAATCGGCATTATGATAAAACATAGAAAATAAATATGAGAGTAAAAAAAGCAACCTTCAATCGAATTTGATGCAAACCATGTAAAATGTTCTCTACAATTAATGTATCTGTCTGTGTTTCTAAATAAACGAAAGTAATTCTATCGTCAAAATTACATGAAAAATGCAAGATGTACGAATTTTCATGTCAGCTGTACATAATCATTTTGCTTACCGGCATTCAAAATTATGTTTTCTGCTGAATATTTTGAGGTTGATCGGGTTATATATTTACAGGAATTTGTCTCAGTCTACATAATAACAGATTTGACGGTAAACGTTATTATGCCTGGCTCGCAAATAACCCAATCAATTGGAAGAAAAAATCTCAAGAAAGCGATTATCAACGGCCGATTTACTTGTGATTGTGTTAGTAAAGTGCGCATGGGGAATGCTTATTTTTGTTATTGTTTCAGTAGAATGATGTCATATTGATAAAATGTATTAATAGAATTTTTGATTATTTTAATATAAGTTTTAATTCTTGTCATGTTTCCGTTTAATTCATAATGAATTAAGTCATTATCAATTTACGAATTTTTTAATATACAGAGAAACCTGTCTAATCCGACATTCACTGGAAGACATTAGGTACAGTGAAACCTGTCTAATCCGAAATTCACTGGAAGACATTAGGTACAGAGAAAGCTGTCTAATCCGACATTCAGTAGGACACATTAAGTACAGTTAAACCTGTCTAATCCGATATTCACTGGGATACATTAGGTACAGAGAAACCTGTCTAATCCGACATACACTGGGAGACATTAAGTACAGTGAAACCTGTCTAATCCGACATTCACTAGGACACATTAAGTACAGTGAAACCCGTCTAATCCGACATTCACTAGGAGACATTAAGTACAGTGAAGTCTGTCTAATCTGACATACACTGGGATGCATTAAGTACAGTGAAATCTGGCTAATCCGACATATACTGGGAGACAGATATTTTTGTTTGGATACAGTGTGTAGGAATAAACAAGGTATAAATAATGAAAACATGTAATTGAGAATAAGGTCAGAATGCGCAGTAAAACGGATTGCACAGGTGTCGGATTAGGCAGATTTCACTTATATTTCTTTTTAAATAAACTGAATATTTAAAGTTTCTTTTGTTTTCATTTTGAAATAACGAAAATTTTTGTATTACATTTCCTGTGTGCTTCCTTGGAAATAATTTAGAATGCTTAAAACTTAAGCGATCGTTTTGATGCTTCAGTTTGACGTCGAAGTTTTCTTGCTTTACACAACAGACGCTCACAATTTACACCAACGACAGAAGCCCCGTGCAGTACAACGAATGTAGGAAGGATTTATCCAATGACTGCGGACGTTTATTTCCAATTTATTCTATTGATATAACAATTACAGCCCATGCTTGTAATTTTGTATCTATCACAATAATTCCCCATGTTAGTACACTTCTCATGTGAAAAGCTAATGTAGAATAGGTTAACAAACGTGATAGGATGAAATAAGGACGCTTGAACGGTTCGAAACTGGGGGATTCGGATATAGACGAATTTGCTTAGGAAATTCTTTGGACAATATCTAATTCAGCAGATTTTCAGAGTTGTGAACTATCGAGATTCGTTCTGGAATCAAAAATTCAAAATGATACTTGATCACTAAATATCCGTCTATGCGTTTTACAACATCATTAATTCTACTTTACAGACTTTATGTACCGTCCATCGCATGATACCGCAAAAACTGATGTCTTGTTACAGTAGGTGTGGCACGATGAAGATCCTTCCCTGCTCAAAGGTAGTAAGCGCCAACCATAGGTCTAAATTTTGCAGCCCTTCACCGGTAATGGTGATGTATCCATCTGAGTGTAACATTTTCAAACGGGACGTTAAACGATATATTATCAATCACTGTATGTACTTTTAGTTGGTTGTAATTTTGCGTCCCATTCGAAAATATTTCATTCTTACTGGAACTTCATCAATGGTAGATGAAGTGCCAAAAACGTTTGACCTATGCCTGAACTCATGGCGGTGATAGTGAGAATTGTTATCGTTTCAACGCCTAGACCATATTGTGAGACCTCAGATTTCAAGTGAATGCCTCACAGAGAATCGTGAAAAATAGTCCTTAAGTAAGATTAATTCATTAACTACATTGACACGGATTACACGAGTGTCAGATTAGATAGGTTTAACTGTTAATTACGGTCTTCTCCTGAATTTCTATCTTGTGGAAAACTATTTCGCTCCTCATGAAGAAGATTGATTTAAGCTTATCATTCCAAAATTGTATATCATTCCTCGAATCTGTTCTCTCACCCAACTTTTGTTAATTTTCTAACATTTAAGAAATGATGAGAGCGTTTATATTTCAAATAACATTTCTCGACCTCGGGAGGTTATCCTGCAACATACAGGAAAATGAAAACTTTATTTCATACATTTCTATGTTACTACGGCCCAGAAATATACAGTCGATCATTTACCTACACAGCTACGAATTAGATTACCGTGACGTCATAATGATCTACATTGTTTTAAGTTGACGAAAAGGTGAAATGGTAGGGTTATTCTAAATCTATTTTGATAAAAAAAAAATCAAGTATTTAGTTTGATATTAACGGATTATATAAATTGCTTCGAATACAGTTGAAGAAAAACTTGTCTGTGCATTGGAATATTTACGTGTGTATCGCTCTCGGAATGCAGACGATTGCTTTATACAGAAGGACAAATGTTCTTCAGTCATTTATGAATTTGTTTTACAACATACATTGTATATTGATTAATTTTTATGATTATAAGATTGAATTATCAGTCATCGACTTTATTGTTGCATTAGCAAAACTCGGAAGTGCAAGCGAGATGTGTATCAATTTTCTCATTATCAGTTCATACGTATGAAGGTATATCGTAAAATAATGACCGCGGCATTCGTTTGATCTTTACAATAACTGTGGTAGAATAAACTATTTCTAAAGACAACATAGTTATGATAAAAACTCAACTTCATTTTTCTTAAAAACTTCATAAAATTATAAGAGTAAATCTATCGATATAGATAGTATTCAAAGTATCAAACAATCTATCTATTATAGCAAAATCGAAGTATCAAAGATTTTGTTATTGTAAAACTTACCAGTGTGGTGTCAGTATTAAAAACAGGCTGCTTAGTTTCTCGACAACAAAGGAAACACTAACGTGACCTTACTACTTTAAAGTAAAACTTTTACGGTACCAATTTTGATGCACCGGATGCGCATTTCGACAAGTAATGTCAGACTCTTCAGTGATGTTCAACCGAAATGTTGGAAATTCGAGATAACAATAAACTTGTAAGAACTAAAAAAGAAAAACAGGGTGCCAAAGACTGGAGTCAAATTCGTCTACGGATCAGAGCTCTACATGAGGGAGATAATCCTTAATTTTGAACTGAATTTCTAAATTTTATCTCAGTAATTAAATATACATCGTTTCAAGCTAGTAACGAAGTACTTAACTACTGGGCTGTAGAGACCCTCGGGGACTAAAAGTTCACCAGCAGAGGCCTCGACCCAGGGGTCGTAATGTAAAACTTATACGGTACCAATTTTGATGCACCATGTTTAACACAGTAAAAGATGATATCCACATCCTGGATTAGTACGCTATCGCATTATCTTAAAGCGTGCTACCTAGATTATAGAAGGAGCTATCGCCCATTCAATTAATCTGTGATGAATTTAAAAGAATTATATGCATCGAAAGCTCTCTCTCTCTATATATATATAGATATATATATTTTCCTTCAATAGAAAGCGCGCCGTATATCATTTTTTAAGGAAAACCGATGAATTAACCGAGATAAGTTTGATTCATAGAAAGTGTAATGTTATGGGTTAGAATAACCATTAGCTTAACCAGCAAAATCAATCACAAAGAATCCAAAGATTCAAGAATTGATTTACAATTATGAACAGACAAATCAAGCTATAGGGCTCACGGCGGATGTGACCGGTCGACAGGGGATGCTTACTTCACCTAGGCACCTGATCCCACCTCTGGTATATCCAGGGGTCCGTGTTTGCCTAACTGTCTATTTTGTATTCCTTATATGAGTTATGAGATTGATCAGTGTATGTTATCTTCACCTTTCATCAATGAAAAAAATATTATTAACTTGCAGTATATCTAATCTAACTTTCATAAAAAGTGTCCGATGCTGGTTTACTGCCGAGCTGAATTCACACATAAGAATATAAACTGTCACAAAATCGGCCGTGAAGACCAATCCAAGTTATAGATGATAAGTTTAAATATAATTCCCTAGAGTGCTTGTAGAAGGCATAACGAGTGCTTATTTCTACAAAATACACAGTTTATTTATACTAAAATGCAGATTCCCGACTCCCCCGTTTTACGACTCGGATAAACAAGGTTAAACATCATCTTTATATTGGTGCTGTGGAGATCCGGGTTAGAATAGGTCCTCAGTAAATCTTGCTTCTTGTAAGAGGCGACTAAATGGGGCGGTCCTAATGATGAGACCGCAAAAACTGAGGCCCCGTGTCACAGCAGTTGTGGCACGATAAAGATCCCTCCCTGCTCAAAGGCCGTAAGCGCCGAGCATAGGCCTAGATTTTGCACCCCTTCACTGGCAATGGTGACGTCTCCATATGAGTGAAATATTCTCAAGTGGGACGTTAATCAACATACAACCAACCAATAATCTTTATATATATATATTTATATTGAACTGACTAACGTTCTAAAAATAGAGCTCCTAGAACCTTTGTATATGTCACAGGTGTCAATCAAGTACAAATGTTTCACGCAACAATAACACTTTAGATTTATCTCCAATTGGCTTTAAGATTGTTATAAATAATATTGGAAATATCAGATATCAACGAATCGTGCATCTTTTCAAGTAATTCGAGAAAGGTACACTGTACTAGTATTTGTGTATATATGTAACATTGGAGAGAGATGCCATTCTCATATAATCATCATTGTGAGACCGACTTTACCCGTGTGAGACAGCCATGTGAGATTTTTCTTTCTCACATTATCACCAGTGTGAGATTGACTTTAATCGTGTGAGACAGTCATGTGATCTCGATCTCTCTCCCTCTCTCTCACACACACATTATCACCAGTGTGAGATCGATTTTACCCATGTGAGACAGCCATGTGAGATTTCCCTCTCTCATATTATCACCGGTGTGAGATTATTCTGTCTTACACTGCTACAACGTCTTTGATTGTGAAGTCATAATTATATTTTCCGATTTACATTACAAGGTGAAGTTAAATATTTTGTAATGTTTTTCTTCGAACTTTAATTTGATATAGTTTTTTGGTAGATAACCCCGGGTTTTGTAGTTTACTCTTAAAAGTGCAAATTATTTTCGGGTATGCTCTTTTATATTGTATAATTAGTTTTTGCATATCAAATAGAATTTCGGTTATTTCGAATTTTCTCAAAGCTCTTGAATTAACCCAACTGTAAATTAGATGTGAAAAAAATCTTCCATTACATTATTTACTCGTGAGGGATAGGGAAATGCCACCTCCGGGACAAGATTCTCTATCTAGGACTTAGCAAAGCCTCACCAGGATTTGTGTTTCCTCGTAGTGCACACTTTCACCGCAGTTCTGTTTATGCTGATCAATTAAATGGACAGTAATGTAGAGGTGAAAATGAATAAAAGTATACAAAACAATGAAAACGTGATGGGGATATCATTAAATTCGAGAGTATTGACAATATCAGGACAGCACTTTTAGTAATAATCAAAGAAAAGAGAAAATTCCGGAAATGGTTTACTTTAAGAAAGATACATAACCTGATTGACCTCTCAATCCCAGTCTTTCGTGCGTGGCTTTAAATTGTTATGAAAGCACCTTAAAGGTTTGAAGTTTAAAATGTTAGCAACATTTTTTGAGTTTGTAAATATTGGTACAGTTTTATATTTCAGATAAAATTTTCTTTTAGACCATGACCTTGTATCAAACATCGACACTGTTAATAAGTCCACATCAAAGGGTCTTTGTAAAATTTGAAATGAAACCGCAAGATATATTACACGTGAAACAACGCCCCCTTTTGATTCCGATGTAGATAATATTTGTATATTCTTAGTGTTCGTTTACATTTCAGTTTTCGAGAACTTCGGTAAGTATGATAAAATGGACGCTGCCGCTAACTTCTTTACAACTTACACAGCACGGAAACGAGAAATATTAAAATTTTACATCAACGAAACATTTATTGATTAGTTTGTACATTTATTGATTAGTTTGTACATGTATTTATTAATTTGTACATTTATTGACTAGTTTGTACATTTATTGATTAGTTTGTACATTTATTGATAAGTTTGTACATTTATTGATTAGTTTGATCATTTATTGATTAGTTTGTAGATTTATTGACTAGTTTGTACATTTATTGATTAGTTTGTAATTTATTGATTAGTTTGTACATGTATTTATTAATTTGTACATTTATTGATTAGTTTGTACATGTATTGATTAGTTTGTACATTTATTGATTAGTTTGTAATTTATTGATTAGTTTATACATTTATTGATTATTTATACATTTATTGACTAGTTTGTACATTTATCGATTATTATATACATTTATTGATTGGTTTGTACATTTATTGATTAGTTTGTACATTTATTGATTAGTTTGTACATTTATTGATTGGTTTGTACATTAATTGATTAGTTTGTACATTTATTGATTAGTTTGTACATGTATTCATTAGTTTGTACATTTATTGTTTGGTTTGTACATTTATTGATTAGTTTATACATTTATTGATTAATTTGTACATTTATTGATTAGTTTGTACATTTATTGATTGGTTTGTACATTTATTGATTAGTTTGTACATTTATTGACTAGTTTGTACATTTATTGATTAGTTTGTACATTTATTGATTGGTTTGTACATTTATTGATTAGTTTGTACATGTATTTATTAATTTGTACATTTATTGATTAGTTTGTACATGTATTGATTAGTTTGTACATTTATTGATTAGTTTGTAATTTATTGATTAGTTTATACATTTATTGATTATTTATACATTTATTGACTAGTTTGTACATTTATCGATTATTATATACATTTATTGATTGGTTTGTACATTTATTGATTAGTTTGTACATTTATTGATTAGTTTGTACATTTATTGATTGGTTTGTACATTAATTGATTAGTTTGTACATTTATTGATTAGTTTGTACATGTATTCATTAGTTTGTACATTTATTGTTTGGTTTGTACATTTATTGATTAGTTTATACATTTATTGATTAATTTGTACATTTATTGATTAGTTTGTACATTTATTGATTGGTTTGTACATTTATTGATTAGTTTGTACATTTATTGACTAGTTTGTACATTTATTGATTAGTTTGTACATTTATTGATTAGTTTGTACATTTATTGATTGGTTTGTACATTTATTGATTGGTTTGTACATTTATTGATTAGTTTGTACATCTATTGATTAGTTTGTAATTTATTGATTAGTTTGTACATTTATTGATTAGTTTGTACATTTATTGATTAGTTTTTACATGTAATTAAATTCTTAAACTTTTTAGAAATTTCACATCAGACTTTTGTTTGAAATGCACTACCTTTTAATTACTAAATACAGAACAATAAATCACATGAAGCCTACCTTTTTTACAACGAGTGAAATGACATATAAACAACATGAATGAGTAAACGCAGGTGACCTATTGCAATTGGTGAACGCCTATCATCGAACGTCTTGCGTTCATTATTGAACAATTTTAACTTTTTCTTGATAACTAACATTTCAATTCTTTTCAAATCAAGTATGAAACATGTGTGGGATAAGGGGGTAGTACGTTTTAAATTTTAGGGGCGGGAAAAACACTGCCAAAATAATTAACCAATATTCAAAATTCCTATGCACCCCCCCCCCCCAAAAAAAAACCCAACCCCTGCACATCTTTAAGGAAAGCTAAATGCATAGTGATGTAGAGGAGAAATGCTTCTACCAAAATTTTAAATTCCTCGATTCCCGGAGTAGGGGTTTTGCTATCAGGGCGGGGCCAGCATGTCCAGTGATGAAATATGTTATGTGTAACAATTTAACGTTTTTAACTTTTTTATAACTACCCTTCCAATTCTTTGCAAATTTGGTATGAACATAACTTTGCATGAATTGACATAAATTGTAAATTTCAGGGCTTCTGCACCTCCGAGGTCAGGGGCGGGGAAAAACTGCCAAACATTGACCAATATTCGAAACTCTTCTCTACAACTGCATATTTGTCAGAAAATATAAATGCAAAGTGATGTAGAGAAGGAAGGTCTCTACCAAAATTGTACATTTCATGATCCCTGGATAGAGTTTTTGATTCCAGGGCGGGGACAAACTTGGTATATATAGTGTATATTTATAAAACATTTAAAGAATGTAAGGTGAAGGTAACGAACTCCTACAAGGAATACAAAATAAACAGTTGGGCAAACACGTACCCCTGGACACATCAGAGGTGGGATCAGGTGCCCAGGTGGAGTAAGCATCCCCTGTCGACCGGTCACACCCACTGTTAGCTCTTTATCTTGATCAGGTAAAAGGAGTTATCCGTAGTCAAAATCAGTGTGCCAAGTACGTTGTAACAATCGTTATGAAACACATCAGACAGCATTTGACCCAATGATAGGTTGTATTGGCAAACTAGATCGTTATAACGATTATAGAATTCGCGAAATGTAGACTTTAAACGAGACTGTTGAAACCCCTGTACAATCAACTTGTTTGTCAATAGCTTGCCTCGATTTAAAAACTGATCATACGCAGAACAAGTTCTTGCGTATCGAATTATTTGAGAGATATAAACACCATATGCAGGTGAATATGGAATATTATTTTATTATGTTATAGAATATATTCTTTAATGTTATTGATACTAAACTGAAACTAGATAAATATTCAGAAGGAGTAGGCAGTCCTTTACCATAACTGTAAATTTCATGATCTCGGGGATAAGGGTTTTGGTTCCAGGATGAGACCAAAATTATGATAGTAATTATGGTCTTTATCACTTGAAAGACTTCTTTAAGTTTGCTGATACAGTAAAAACTAAAGCATATTTAGATAAAACAGAGAAAGATGTGAATTTCCCAAACCAGGGTTTTGACTCTAGGACGGGTCCAACTTAGTCATACCGTGTTAATGTTACATGTATATATATTATATAAATTCTTTCATCTTTCAGTATAGGTACTTTAAGAAGCATTCGAGTTTTAAGAACATATCTTGTTAATTTATACTATTGCTTAATATTGAAATTTAGCTTAGATATGCAAAACGAGATTTTTTTTCTACATTCATAGCCATTGATGCTAACTGTTCGATACTTTTAACTAAAACTCGGGTGACCGATATTGCTTGTGAGCCTCGTCTTAGATGTATTCAGCAATATGAAAAAAATAATAATAGACAGAAATCGAAGAAATTAGCGGTTAGAAAGAATTGCTACATAAAAGCAAATCTTAATTAAAAGAATAGATGCTCTTATTTTATGAGAAAATCTTTCAAATTTAGATTGGGTTTGTCTTATAATTTCATTTTACGAGTGGCACTTCTGGCGAATCAGTTGGGAAATCATTAGCAACATATGCAGGTGACAATGGAATATTGCTTTATGAATATGGAGAAGCTGAACTCATCCCGTTTGTCATAAAGGTGAGTTGTTAGTTTGCTGTTAACATCTATGTTCAATAAAATATCTTATTTTGAAGCAGATGTAAAAAAAACTCTGCGGTGTCCTTTATCGTAGTCTCATTGGATTGTTGGCCCGAAAAATAATAATCCGAATTCATTAATGGATACATGAACTAGTATCAATTGGGTCCCACGCTTTCAATATTTAGATACAAACAAACCAGTTTAACTATTTTCAACCACGCACATATTCTTTAAAAAAAGTATTTTTAGAATTTCATTACGTATTTGTACATGCATTTTACATAAGACATGTTCTTAAAACTCATCCCTTGTTTACGTATACGATCTGCAAACACTTGATGGCTGGAATTACAGAAAAATCAACCCTGATAATTTGAGACCTTCATTTAAAAAACCCCAAAACAAACATCACTTTTCGTGTATTGAAACTGACTTGATTTGAGATTTGAAATTCATTCCAAATATTTACAGTGCTATATTTGTCACTCTTCTTTAATATAATGTATAGGATCGATCTCCGCGCTTAAAATTCTATTCGTTAAAATACAAAGAACTTAAAATATTCCTACTGAAATAGAAACTGATGATCAATGGGACAACGGTTGAAGTGTTCTGTTTGATAGTTATTCATCAACAAAGTACATCGCCCACCATATATATGTACATATACTGTTGTTGCTTGCCAGCCTATCTAGGGTTCAGCAGAACGAGGACTTTTTCTATCAGTTAAGAAATTATGCTACACCAGAGAAATTTGATATGGATGAAAAGTGGGGGACATGTACAACAATATTTTGAAATTAAAAAATTTCATTTTTACATTATTTAGTAAAAAAAAAAAATGAAGTTTTAGTAGAAAGCAATCTGGAAAAAAATTAAATCCCTTGCTGGACTCGAACCCGCGATCTACAGTTCAGTAGTCGATGTGATAACCTACTGAGCTACTCAGCTAGGCGATGAGTTTTTAAATGAATAGACAACTGTTGCTGATATTTATATTTTCATCCATGTTTTAAAGGGAAGTCAACCATTATGACGATGTAGAGTACCTCCTTAAGTGTCCATCGAGAGAAATCATCACAGAACATTACCTCTTATTTAGATGACTCTTTTTTATGTCACATCAATCAGTTTATCTATACCAAGAGGAAATCTAAGGTGATATCTGTCTGATTCCCAGGGATTGTTTTTCTACTTGGCGATCCCTAGTTTTCATAATCGGCAATATAATTATAACGCATCTCCAAATTGTATCAAAACAGAGATAAGTTTTGATACCTGATACAAAATATTATTGCCTAACGTTTTCCATCTCATCAGTTACCTGGTTTTCTCATAAAAAATTCAATATTAAAGATATTATACAGATAAAAAGATTTCCTATATTAGGATTATCATTAATTTCAGCATAAATTTGACCCATGTCTTCCTCATTGATCAATGAATAGTAGGCCTGTGAAGGTCTCGCTCTTGCTTTTTACGAGGTAATGTACACGCAGGTTAGCAAGGTATAGCTGTTGTCCGATTCAATATGCCCGACTGACAAATTATTCAATTTCCCTTTTTATCAATTTATTGTTAATATTTTGAAATTTATAATCAATCTTTCATCAAATCATGATAGCAAACATTAATTTATATTATTGTAAAATTGAAAATGTGGTCGAAATGTGATAAGAGATAAATGCTTGCAATATATTTAAGTATAACAAGCTATGTCCGATTTATATCATATCAACATTTTAATTCATAAGCGTATCGTATGAAAGATGGTATTTCAAACTATGTACGTTATTTATTTTGGGTGGTGTATTAAGATGGACACAGCGGTTGTGTTACAATAAGTTTCGGTCATTTCTAGAGTACTTATCATGAGTAAAAAATCCATTGAAAAATACTTTCTCAAAGTATTATAATTCAGATCAAAAGAAAATGATAGACTAAAGAATCTGTGTTATGTGTACATTAAACAATGAATACAATTTATATATGGATTCATAAATTTAAAAATAAAACTCAAAAGATACACTGCTGCATCCAGTAAATGCTCCACCAAGCCCCTATCTTTGCTCCTCAGGAAAATATTAACAGCTGTGAAGGAGAAACTTCTAACGTACTGTGTCACAACAAATCCCAGAAGTGGTGTAAATCAAATGCGGATTGTAAAACATTTAAAGAACTTTTGGGGAAATTTGACATCGAAACACGTTTCTCAAATCAACCACATAAAAACACTTTACACGACCATTCCTCGCAATGAATTAAAAACTAGATTTTTGTCATCATAGACAGGGATTATTCATATCTGGTGATTAGTCATCCAAAGAATTACTTTCTTCAAAACTCCTCTGATTCTGCGCACAAGTATTCTGAAGTTGATATAAAAAAAAAAATATGCTAATTCTCACTACAGATAACTCTGTTTACCTGATCAAGATATACATGTAGGGCTTGCGACGGGCATGGTCGGTCGACAGGGGACGCTTACTCCTCCAATGCATTTGATCCCACCTCTGGTATATCCAGGGGACCGTGCTTGACCAGCTTTATTTTGTATTGCTATTAGGGGTTATGAGATCGGTCACTTGTTCGTTATCTACACCTTTCATGCAAACAATGCACAGTTATCATTTTCTTTTTCACTATCGGTATTTTATGTGCATGTTCATTACAGAAAACACCAATAAGCTGAACATGAATAAAATTATATATATATATATATATATATATATATATATATATATATATATATATAAAGCACAGAAAATTTCACTTTATGTGGATACCCACTTCCGCCCCTACCCGGGGTTGAACTCACGACCTGCGGAACCAAATATCCTAGCAGCATGTAGACCATCTAGGGCAGTTATGTTCATTGCTATTTCTGTGCTTTATATATATATATATATATATATATATATATATATATATATATATATATATATATTGATATTGATAACCACACAATGAATAAAAACGCATACTCTGGGCAGTCAACACGCGGCCTTGCATCTCAACTGAGAGAGAGAATCGGGTTACCCGCTTCTGGTGGGGAGCGGGACTCCCTGCAATTCACCCCTATCCTAATTTGGACATCCAATTTCACTACCCCCTACCATTATGGAAAGAAATGTCCCAAATTGGAAACAGAAAGACCCTTCCCGATGATTATCCGATAAATACTTAATAATGATCAGCCCCAAAACTCGTTAACCATTGTTAAACATGCCATATACAAACGCACATTAGAACATCACACAGATCAAATTAATTCTACGATGGACATCTATAACTTTTACTTTAAAATCAACCAAATCACAACACTTTAACAGTTCAAAACATGATCACATAGAATGTCACAGTCACAGAGCACATCAAACGAGATCCACGAACGAGAAAGTCCAACAGCATGTCACAGTCACACAGCACATCAAACGAGATCCACGAACGGGAAAATCAAATAGAGTCACACGGACTGCCACAGTCACAGCACATCAAACGAGATGAACAAACGGGAAAGTCCCACAGTCACACAGCACATCAAACGAGATTCACGAACGGGAAAATCAAATAGAGTCACACGGACTGTCACAGTCACACAGCACATCAAACGAGATTCACAAACGGGAAAGTCCTCTAGAGTCACACGGAATGGCACAAACACGTTATTTTGACATGACACATCATATGAAAAACCATCACAACTTCCAGGTCAGCAGATGATTCGCCACAAAGAAAGTCCCCGCCTACCAACGATGGGGTTGGTGCAGGCTAAGCTATCCTTCGCGGTATTTCGGGGCCCTGCGAGCATGGAGGAGTTAATACCCCTCATTTATTTTCTTTCGTATCCCCTTGCGATGACTAAACCTGGGTTGTCCTTGGCTCACTATCACTTGAACCTGGTCCGCACAGCCATCACTCCACGACTAATGGGAACTCACTAACCACTTTGCAACAAACCTATCCCGTTCATTACCTCAATATTTGTCAGGGGAAAGTCTCTTAGTCCAAGAGGAAACACTCCTATCCCACCAACTATCAGATATCCTGACCGCGCCGGACAGAGACACAACCCTTGCATGAACAGGGCCACCCCATTCCTTTCGAACTACCACACAGCGCACCCACCATCTGACCAGCATATAGTGGTGCATTTGTTAGGTGCCTTGGGGACAGACCCCCTAGGAAACTGCCAAGTCACTGATGTCCAGGGTATCTAAAAAGAAGCAAGACAATGCCCAAAGCCAGTTAGCAACAATCTGTACAACTACAATCAAAGTCTGTATGATTTTAATCTCGGATAGAATGTCCAAACAGACCTCTCCACCAAAACCAGCGCAAGCATGTCTCCGCCCGGCACTTAGACACACCAACATGACAGTCGAAAGCATCCCCATCTCCATTGAGCTTATATAGAAGTTCGCATAAAACTCGGTCAATCAGTAATGCGGATTTTTACTGAATCGGGGGAAGTTTATGGGTCTGATAAGATATCTTATGAGACAGTTCGTAGGTAGAGAAAGTTTCTGACTGGCACAGAGTCTGTCAAAGATGTAGCAAAATATGTCCGACCTGTGATAGCAACAGGCAAGGCAAATGTCTCAAAAGTCAGGGAAATAATTGAAAGTGATGTCAGATACAGAATTCGTGTTATTCCCAAAGCTGTTGGCATATCGCTATCGCGGGTGCATTTCATTCTGAAGCGTATTTTGAAAGCACAAAAGATTTCTGCCAGATGGATACCGCATTTATTGACAGATGACCAAAAACGAGTACAAACCGTTAATCAATTGCTCCAAATGTTTTCCAAATTCAATCAAAGACAATTTACAAACATTGTTACTGGTGACGAAACATGGGTTCACTATTTGGAACCAATAAGAAAAATTGGAAACAAAATATTAGCTAACTAAACACGAAAGAAGGCCTGTAGTTGCCAAAAGAACCATAAACTCAAAGAAGGTTCTTAATTACATATTCTTCTCTTGTGATGGTTTAGCCGTACAAATTTCGGTGCCAAAAGGCAAAAGTATTACAGGTCGGTATTACCGAGATGTTACACTAAAAACTTTAAGAAATATCACAAACGACGCCCTGTGTCAGGATTTAGGCATGTTCATTTACTTCATGATAATGCTCCATCACATGCATCTATATTGTATTGCTTATAGGAGTTATGAGATTGATCACTCTTCGTTATCTTCACTTTTCATACATCTGAGCTTGTGAAGCAATTTTTGAAGTCGGAGAAGGTTACCGTCTTGCCACACCCACCACACTCTTCAGATCTAGCCCCATGTGACTTTTTCCTTTTTCCAAAACTTGAAACGTTATTATCCGGTCATCGTTACAAGTCTCGACAAACCCTTGGCTCAGCCATCAGTCATTGTCTCAGAGGTCTACCTAAATCAGCCGTGACACATTTCATAAATGGATTTAGAAATTGAAATTATGTATTTCAAACCGCGGAGAATACTTTGAAGGGGTGTAATGTTCATTTCACTATTTGAGTCGAATGCTTTTGAGATATCGTACAATACACATTACATATTGAACAGCCTTCGTATATCGAATGGACTTGTGAATAAAAATAAATATTGTTAACAGATAAAACGACAATACTAGGTATATCTAAATGTCGAGTTGGAGATAGCGTTAAGAGACATCTTGTATCGTTTCGAAGCTTTTGAATAAATTCTGCTTCAAAAGAATATATGCAAAAACATTTCAGATGATAAATCATATTCTGGATTCAGCAATGCATCTTTGTAAGGGTTTTCCAGATTAAGTACGATAATTCATGTCCATTCGTCTCATTGGCTGGAATATTAGATGTGTTGAACTCTGAAGCGTGATTTTGAAGAATTTTGTCTTTTAAAAGGGAACTTGGAGTATAACTTAGATTACCAACTTCAATATTAAAGATACACGTCAGTTGTAATAAACAGGGCGATGTTGTTATAAGCCTTGTCAGTGGGAACCAATATTCCTCATTTAATCTACTCACTTCTGGTTTATTATTATCATCTTATACATGTATATCCTTGTGATTTATATGGATTTGTGATTTCTGGATTTCATTTCAAGTTGTGAGGTGATTACATTGCCGCATTGTTTATTAATGTATTGTTGAAATATAGTTTTAAAGATATAACGTGTTTACAATAAGCATTTATGACGAGATAATACTTGATATCTGGGATCTGATTTCATTTTAGTGGCACTCATCAGGCAGATAAAACGAAACATGATTTACGATTTATTTCACAAAGGTGTATATATATATATATATATATATATATATATATATATATATAAGACGTGGACATACATAACTGATGACAAAGAAAGTTGTAAGCATGGCGTCGTGGATTCTAGGTACCGAGGGACATTGAAAGGTAAATTAAATAATATAGTTTCTCAAATTGTTTTGAATATATATTTCTTTATAATCTATTAGATTTGGTTCCGCGGGTCATGTGTTCAACCCCGGTAGGAGCGGAAGTGGGTGTATCCATGTATAGTGATTTTTTCTGTGTTTTATATTAAAAATATCCTTTCACTATGGACAATTACGAGTTAATAGCAATTTTTGTGCTTTATAAAATATTTCAAATGCAGTATTTTTCTTTGTATGATCCTCTTAAATTTACGTCAAGTGACTGTATTAGCCATTCAAAGTACAAATTAAAAAACAGTAATGTTGCATTCATTAATATTCATTTTGTTACAGTGATAACTTTGTAAAGAAAAAGAAAAAAAACATTGACTATTAGTATTTGAAATATCAACGATTTGTTATTCAAAGTAAATATATACTACTCAAAATTTGATAAGGATCACTAGGTTATATGTGTGTAATTTACCACTAAAATAACAAAAGACATAAATTTGACTCAGAAACGTGTTTGCTCAGGTTATGAATGAAAATTCATGAACGGCATGAACTTTTATCAATATGGAATGCTTGAAATCTGATAACAACACCAAAAGGCATTTCATTACAAAAAGTTAACAGCAAAGCAGAGAAAGAATTACACAGTTTTTGGGGATAGTCCATCATTACACTTAGTCGATGAAGTGTCAATACCGGGTATGGCCTCCCCTTGCATCAATGACGGCTTGACAACGTCGAGCCATGCTGTCAATAAGCACCCGGATGTTTCCAATGTGAAGGTTGTTCCACTCTTCCACGAGGGCGTTTCCGAGCTCTGCCAAAGTCGTGGGTTGTGCTCTACGGCGTGAAAGGGCAACCTGTAGCATGTTCCATACATGCTCAATCGGGTTCAAGTCCGGTGAGCGCGCTGGCCAGTCCATACCGACAATTGTCTCCTGCTGAAGGTACTGCTCCACCACCCTGGCGCGATGAGGACGGGCATTATCATCCATCAGGATGAACTCAGGGCCAACAGCACCAGCGTAGGATCTGACGTAAACATCGAGGATCTCATCCCGGTACCACACCCCCGTCATTGTTCCTCTCTCCAGGACATGAAGATCTGTTCTTCCATCCCTGCTGATTCCACCTCAGACCATGATGGAACCACCACCATAACGGTCATGTTCACTGATGTTGGCATCATGGAAACGTTCACGTTGTCGTCGCCACACTCGGTGCCTCCTGTCTGTAAAGTCCACACAATACCTGGACTCATCGGTGAACAGAACTTGAACCCAATCGTTCTGTGTCCAAATGACATGATCTTCAGCCCAGTCCAATCGCTCCCGCCGGTGTCGAACAGTCAGAAAGACTCGAACACATGCCCTTCTCGAGTTGAGACCTGCATTGTGAAGCCGATTCCGTATCGTCTGAGTGGACACATTCACCCCCGAAGCGTTCAGGAGGTCGTTACATAGGCTTGTTGCTGTCCAGAAGAGATGGCGTCGTGCCTGAAGAGCCACAAAATGATCTTGGCGTTGGGTTGTCGACCTCTGACGACCACCCCCCATGTCGGTGTGCTGCTGTATCAAAAGTTTGCTGTCGGTTCCAGGCCCTGTTTACAACGCTCTGGCTGACGTTTAGTGCATTTGCAACGTCACGTTGTGAATAGCCAGCGTTCCAATACATCTGCCCAGTTGTTCTGTCGTCAGGCGACGCCTTACACCTTGATGGGGCATTGTGTTGATACACGTAGTGTAAACCCTCAAGTGAGTTTGAAATTTTAGAAAGAATCAGACACCGGTGCCTGAGTGAAAATCGTGCAATGGTAGCAAAAGCATAAACTGTGATGAGAAACGCATTTCCCATGGCATGAAATGCACGTGCAAGTTTGTTGAAGACGTTTTTGATTTCACTTGGACACAATATTGCCAGTTATGCAGTTATTATTTTTTTAAACAGAAAAATATCTATGATCCTTATCAAATTTTGATTAGTATAGTTTGTTACGGATTGTTAACACCGTTCTTGGCATACTGATTTTAACTACGGATAACTCCATATTTCCCTAATCAGGATATTGGGTTCACGGCGGGTGTGACCGGTCGACAGGGGATGCTCATCCTCCTAGGCACCTGATCCTACCTCTGGTGTGTCCAGGGGTCCGTGTTTGCCCAACTATCTATTTTGTATTGCTTATAGGAGTTATGAGATTGATCACTGTTCGTTATCTCCACCTTTCATACATGCTTCATTTAGTTGTATTGCTGTACATCTGCTTAAATTGCAATGTGTTATTCAGCACAATTACTTCACCAATTAAGAATTAAAGTTTTGTTTATTTGTTTCATGTCTCATCGAGAATTTATCACTCATTTTGAGACGACACCAAATTCAGGTTCAAAGTTATAAGAGCGGGGTTCGAACTCACCAGGTTGGGGCCACAAAACGAACCACTGAACCATTAAGACCCATGGTCCAATCTAAAGTAAAATTTAAAACGTTTTTGATGTCTGTGGAAAACCGTCGGGCACGCATCACATTTGAAACTTGGTTGACCTAAAATACTGCATACTTTATCAAGCCTAAAATATTTCAGTTTTCTATCTTTCTCGTTATTGAGTAGATAAATTTACAAGCTAAAGAGAAAATGCTGATATACCTACCTAAAGAAAGTGAAAAGAACTAGGCGAAACCAAGGTTATAAACGGTTTTACAAGGGATGACAATTTCCCATGATACCTCTCGCTTGCATGCGACATGTATCATATCATACTGACTGTTATAAACTATCACGGTTGGCAAATATAAGACAATACATAAGTGTTAATGGTAACTATACACTCAGTAGGGTAATATTGCCGCGTTGATCACTACATTTTCTTACGCTGGATGGCGGGGTTTTGCCATTTAGAGTGTGGTAGTATTTTAGAATATCTCTCAACCAATCAAAGTCAACTCATTTACATGAAAGTATAATATTATGTGATGCCACTTATTTGAATGGGTGATAAAAGTTAATGGTAATAATTCTAAAGCGACGCATCACAGAATAGACATATTATATGATATATCAAAATTTATACCGTATATTAAGTTTTACATTATGACCCCTGGGTCGAGGCCTCTGCTGGTGGACTGTTAGTCCCCGAGGGTCTCTACAGCCCAGTAGCTAAGTACTTCGTTACTAGCTTGAAAATACGGATGTATATTTAATTGCTGTTATAAAAATTAGAAATTCATTTCAAAATTAAGGATTATCTCCCTTAGGCATAGCTCTTACCCTTAGACGAATTTGACTCCACTTTTTTGGCATACTGCTTTTCCCTATAATAGCTCTAAAACTTCATTGTTATTTCGGATTTCAAAGATTTCAGTTGAGCATCACTGAAGAGACATTAATTGTCGAAATGCGCATCTGGTGCATCAAAATTGGTACCGTATATTATGTTTTACATACATATAAGTACAAAACTAGTAACATTTATTCAAGGCATGAAAACACTTTTCATAACTGTTAAAAGAATTATATTTCGTTGCACGAAGCACATAGAATATCACCTTCTTCCCATATCAACAAACATCTACTAGTATTCTTGTGTTATCTTTTCCTTGTAAAAACAGTACAATTTTTGATACATGTATTAAAAATTTAAATTTTTGATATGAATAATTCGAATTCTTCACATCAAATATTGGAATAATTTTATTTTTTCAAGATTTGATTAGTGATATTAAAAATCCTTTGGTATCCATAGGCATATGCTTGTAAGATGACCAAAGAAAAAAAAAACTATTTTTTTGTTGACATCTCTACGATTTCCAATTTTCAGGACCTGAGGGAGGTACACTTCTGTCACCATTATATTCAGGATTGAAAGGAGGTGTCCATTTCTTAACGTGACGAAATGCTTCAGATAAAGATGTTCTACATAATAGCAATGTTGGACATATCTTATGCACTGAACTTAACACGTCTTATGACTCACTACATAAGTTCTTGTGGAGAACGAACCGTTTGTAAGGAATGGCCGGGAATGATAAATTACAATCCACACCCACAACTTCAGCACTGTTCTCCTTGTTCGTGTGAAGGGTCTTGTTTTCAGACCCATACTTGTTGCCCAGATAAATTTTTCGAGCGCAAATTAGCAGAGCTAAGGTCGCCAAAATTATTTCTCTCAGACGAGGATCGCGACTTACAGTTTCCTCTTTATGAGCTCGTTGCATCGTGTCCGATTTCTGCAGACGATCACGACAGAGCCATGTGTACATACCCGTCTGAAAGCAACAATGAAGGTCCTGTTACTTCCCTAGTCACAAATTATTCTTACCTGAATGAGTACTGTGCACGTTGTAATGGTGAAGATACGAACTATACAGTAGCCTGGGATATATCATTTGGTGGAAAGAAACTGATGAATATCTTAAATTTCGTTGATTCATTTGAAATGATAAAAGCTGTATCAAAACGGTTTCAAATAACAGTTATTTACACCCCAACAAAGAGTATCGATAGCATAGTTGAGCCTTTCTACGTTAACAATCTTTTACCCACACCCACCTGTCCATGGAATGAAGACCTACAAGTCGCGTGTTCATCTTCCTATTTTAAAGTTTTCCGGTTTCACAGAAACATAATTTGCTATATTTGTAGTTTGTCAGCAAAATTCTCAACCGAGATAGTTCGAAATCAATGTCCATCGACGAATCTCACAATTTCCCGCGCTTGCACAGGAAATACCGTTTCTCCTTTAACAATGCCGTACAGAAATGTATATTGCATTTTTTGTGATAATCCTCCAATCTTACAATCACCTGATAGGAGTCCATACGATGGAGTTATGCTGTACGTTTTTGAAGATTTTTCGTCGTTTGTATACGAAAATTGGCAGGGAGAGCAAAATGGATTATTTGGAATAAAGTTTACAAATATTTCCTTCAATAATCATGCATTACTAAAAACAATCAAATATACCAATATAAAAGATCTACACACTATGCGCGATGGTGTCGACAACAATTTATTTGATGACAACTTTACAGCTCATTTTGCGAACATTATAGCCATTTCTTCAGGAATATACCCTTGGCGCTTATGTGACCTGAGTGCACTACCACAAGTTGTCCAAAACCTCAGCATCAAAAATTGTGATTGCTCGTATTCGTGTCTGTTTCGTGGAAAATGCACTTGTTGCATTGACACGGCTATCCAACATCAACTTCAAAGTTTAGATAGAATTAAACTTTCTTCAACACATCCGTCGTTGCATGTTGAGGAACTAGAATTTCTAGCAGTCTCTACTTGTTTTCAAAATAGAAAAGGCAGTTCAGACACATTACTTTTTATCACGATAAAATATTTGTGCGAAGGGCAATCATATTTGTATGACATACCCGTCATCGAAGCAGGCGTAACTTACAAGAATATATTCTGTTTCCTTTGCAATAAGAAAGTGGAAAACGAAAATGAGGTAATTCTTCACGATGGTTATGATATAATGGATTTTAATATATTATGTAAAGACCAGTTGCATTTCATTCATAAGTTCAACCTGCAGGAAATACTTCAAGAAGCCAAAAAGCAGAATTGTGAGGTTGTTTTAGATACATCAAATGCTGTTGTTAGCGATGAATATTCAACCAATACTGTAAAAACATGTGACAACAATATGACGCATGATAGCCTTCGATGGGCATGTGAGAAATTGAACAGTTATTCGTTTGGTCCAGTACATCAGTACAAAAATGAATTTTGTGCACTTTGTAACCAGATAGGAGAACCACGTGATGAGAAGGAAAAATATATGAAGTGTAACAAATTAATTCAAAAGCACGAGCAGTTTGAAAATACATGCCACTCTCTACCCAATTTGGCGAACCATCCGTATTTCTACCCATACAGAAATATATTTGTTCATATTGTCCGAGGTAGCAGTCATAAAGAACTTGTTTCCAAAAATGTCTGTGATCCAGAATTTGGAAATTCCATACACTTTACTCGTCATCTGATAAGGGATTTATTCCTTCCGAGCAAGGCGCTTCCTACTGTAATCATTGGAGCAGAAAAAGTAAGTGACGATTTTTCATTCATATCTTATACTATAAGATATCGAAATGCTAAGTTTCCCAAATATCAATATTTTTCTTCCGTGTGTTACAGTGTTGAATAGATTATTCCTAGCTCAAATTTTGTAACGTTTGAATTATTACAGCTGTTAGGATGCTTCATAAATTCAATAATTCAAATAATCTCAATAGTATCAGTCACGTTGTGTACAGCAGGAAACCAACCCACGTGGTTTGGTGATAGAAATGTATATTGGACTAAGTTTAAATTTTTATATTTTACAGAACAGAGAGTACGACTGTTTTCCTGGTCGTGTATATGTAAGAAATAGTTGCAAATTGGTTTTACCACGTCAAAAGGGCATTACTTACAGCTTGCACTTACTTAGTTCCGTTAGAGCAGCCTCAACATCCAATGATTCAAAACGCGTGCTCCGTGAAATTAAAGATTCACTGAGGGCATATTTACACAGAACAACCATGGCAATGGGCTGCTATTTAAAACAATTTTACTTCATACCAAAACTGCCAGTAACCATAAAATATAAGTTTGGGTTTTATCATTTCATACTCCAAGTGGTTTTGCATATCCATGTTACGTACACTGACTACTTCGACAGAGACACGGTCGAGAGACGGCTTCTGGGATTCCCTCAGTTTTTATACGTTACAGAAGAATTAACTGGGAATCGCTCAATCAGTTTTGAGGTAAGAGGTATTTGGTTTGTAAATATGTCGGAAACGATCACTTCGACGGAGATGACAGTGTTGCCACAAGCACATTCCTCATTTATCCAGGATATCAAATGGAATCTTTACGATGGAAGTTTTCATGTTCTTCACGTTCAAAATATCCTACTTTGTCGACATAGGAAGATACCACTGACAAACATCATTGTAGACGAACAACTCAATGGTATTGTTGTACGTGACACACAGGAAATATTTCATGTGGGAGAGTATGTTCTGGATTTCAATAACTTTTTTAGTGTTTGCGCCCCCTCTACACCTCTTATGGTTATATCAGAGTCCGTGTTGGCCGGACGATTAGAAATCCTTACTCTGTCTCTGAACATAATCAGCACAGTCGCCATGGTTATTCTCTTTGTTGTTTATAGCTTAATACCAGGTCTGCGAACACGACCTGGGCTTAATACAATGAGTTGCTTGTTTTCTCTCATTTTCATGCAAATTACATACACTATTGCAAATGCTTTTGAGACAGGGACGTTAAGATGTATATTGAGTGGAATTCTGCTGCATTACTTTTGGCTAAGTATGTGTTGTTCCTTTTTCGTTTGTTGCCTGTCCTTTCGGCAAACATTTAGAGGAAAATTCGTGAAAAACACTCATCACAATCCGAGTTCCTTCATTCGTTACTTGTCATTTTCTTATGTAACTCCTCTCCTCATTGTTGGTATAAACATAACAGTCGTCTATGTCGTTTCTGGAGAAGTCGGTTATGGTAAAAAGTTTGCTTCGTAGACAACAAGATTTCCAACATAGTTACCTTCATTTCCCCACTCTCCTCAACATGCCTAGTGAATACTATTTTGTTTATACATGTAACACCCCAATTTAAATCTAATAAAGGTATCCGAAAATCAAAGAAAGATGCTTCAGAGGTGTTAATAGCGTTTAAGCTTTACAGTTTAACTGGATCCGTTTGGATTTTACAAGTTATTGACGGCATCCTGCCAGAAATCTCTGTATTTCCATACATTACTACTGTTCTGACGTCAACACAGGCTCTGCTTATATTTTTTAGCTATGTGACTTCTCCACAGGTCATAAAACACATAAAATCCATAAGGAATGCATGAAATGAAAGATGCCAGCAAAATTCATATAGATATATTCTGGATGCACAGGTTGAAGTCATTCAACAGCATTGTATCAACAGACCTGCTGACTTCACCAGCATGAATACTGGCTAAACCCTTACTAGATTTTGAGCTTCATCTAGACCAACTCGTCTGATCATGTCTCTAACAGTAGAACTACGACCATTTTTAAACATTCTTTTTCAATTCTCTGTTTACAGAATCACCCCTTTTTCTACTATGACCTCCATAACCAATTGTTTATGTGTAAAACCCTTTTATCAGTATCCGTGATTCTGTGTTTGTTTTTTCACATCTACCCTAGACATGATCAGTACGGAAATGTTTGATGTTGAGGCCATTTCCTAGGCTGCTAATTCTTTGGGGGTATTTTTTTTTTAGTTGGTCCACATTGTTTATTTATTTAAACTTGTTTTTTTCTTTTAAATGATTGTTTATGTCTTATTATATACTTTATCTTTAGTGTTCAGTTATATACATATATCATTTTTATTAAAAGTGTTTTTTTTGTTTTGTTTTTTTTGTTTTGTTTTTTTTTACTAATTATTATGAATTATTTATTCTTAATGCATAATTGAAATCGAATCTTTTCGGTACGAGTTTTAAAACTTTTCTATTTATCAACGTAATATTGTTATGTCCTTCCACCTGAGATTAATTAAGTCTATTATTACTACTTCGTACATTGTGGATCAGCTCTTTGGACGAATAGGACATGTCCTAATTCGCTCCGCGCTTAACATTGATTGGCAAGCCTAAAAACCAAAAACATGTAGTCTGCAGTGTAAATACGTTTGTAGATTAGTTTAGTTGTAGTTTATATGTAGTTTTTGTTGTTTTGTTATCATTCCCCGTTGTCCTGAAGAATTTGACAATCTTGTTGTTCGTGTCGTTGGTCATTTTAGTGCTGTATATATATATATATATATATATATATATATATATATATATATACACACAAGCGGAAAAAAGAAACTGTGCATTATAAAATTTAGTATATATTTTTTTATATTTATTGTTTATATTTATAGAATCTAAACAATTGATAAAGGTGATGTTTTTTAACAATATCGGATAGTACCCGACTCAGATGCACGGACTTTTTCATGGTTAGTGAGCACATGTTGTTTATTAAAGTGTTCGTATAAACGAATTTTACTGGCCAATACTGTTCGGAGTAAGAAGTGTAAAAGGTTTGTTTGGACACTATTCGTTAACGAAAGCACTTTAGTTTTGACAAAATTTACCCTTCTGTCATGCCACGACTCAGCGAAAACCAACGTAATCGTGCTGTTGGGATGCTTCAAGCTGGAATGGCAAAATATATCGTAGCAAGATACTTTGGAGTTCATCGGAACACCATCCAGTCATTATGGAGACGTTTCCAACAATCAGGTAACACTCGGGATCGACCACGTTCTCGGCGTCCTCGTGTGACGTCGCGTCGACAGGACAACCACGTTAGACTTGTGCACCTGAGAAATCATTTCCAGACAGCAAGTTTGACTGCTCGTAGCGTTCCTGGACTTCGACCAATCAGTCAAATAACTGCGGAATTGTCTGCGCGAGCACAACATCAGACCAAGACGTCCAGCAGTGCGCCCAATACTGCTTCAACATCATTGTATCACTAGACTAACGTGGTGCAGACGACACCTGCGATTCAGAATACAGGACTTTGCCAATATTCTGTTCACTGATGAAGACCAGATTTCATTTCACAGAATTTTCCCCAAATCGATAGCATTAAAACCTATGACTTTTCAACACTATACACGACCATTCCTCACGATAAATTAAAGACTAGACTTTTTGACATCATAGACAGTTGCTTCTTCAACAAAAACGGAAAACGGAAACATTCATATCTAGTGATCAGTCATTCAAAAACTTACTTTGTTAAACACCACTCTGATTCCACGCACAAGTACTCTGAAGTTGAAATAAAAAATATGCTAGAGTTCCTCATTGACAATATCTTCGTGGTGTTTGGTGATCAGGTCTTCCAACAGTCTGATGGAATTCCCATGGGCACGAATTGTGCTCCTTTGTCAGCTGACCTGTTTTTATATTCATATGAAGCAGAATTTATTCAAAAACTTCTACGTGAGAAGAAAAAATCTCTCGCTGTGACCTTCAATTCGACTTTTAGATATATCGATGACACTTTGTCTCTTAACAATGATAGCTTTCATTCATATGTCGATTTGATATATCCCTGTGAGCTCGAAATAAAGGACACCACAGAGTCGTCCACTTCTGCTTCATACTTAGATATTTTATTGAAAGTAGACATTAACGGCAAACTAACAACTCAACTGTATGACAAACGGGATGATTTCAGCTTCTCCATCGTCAACTTCCCACATTTATGTAGCAATATTCCATTATCACCTGCATATGGTGTTTATATATCTCAACTGATTCGATATGCAAGAGCTTGTTCTGGGTATAGTCAGTTTTTAAATCGAGGTAAGCTACTGACAAACAAGTTGATGGTACAGGGATTTCAACAGTCTCGATTAAAGTCAGCATTTCGCAAATTATATGGTCGTTATAACGATCTAGTTCGTCAATACAACCTCGCATTGGGTCAAATGCTGTCTGACGTGTTTCATACCGATTGTTAAGCCGTTCTTGGCACACTGATTTTGACTGCGGATAACTCTGTTTACCTGATCAGGATATGGGGCTCACGGCGGGTGTGACCGGTCAACAGGGGATGCTTACTCCTCCTAGGCACTTGATCCCACCTCTGGTGTGTCCAAGGGTCCGTGTTTGCCCTACTATCTATTTTGTATTGCTCGTAGGAGTTATGAGATTGATCACTGTTCGTTATCTTCACCTTGCATAGCAGTGACGGCCGTTGTAAAGTGTATTGTCGCTTTGGGGAGCGGTACCAGGACGCTTGTGTTGTGCAACGTCGACAATTCTGTGGAAGTAGCGTTATGATGTGGAGTGGAATAACAGCACGTGGAAGGACCCCTCTACAAATTGTGCATGGAAATTTCACCGGCATACGCTATCGAGACGAAATTATTCAGTGACATATGATACCCTTCATACAGAGTCAGCAAAATCACATCATTCTGCAGCAAGACAACGCAAGGCCACATGTTGCACATGTAATCAGGGACTTTTTTGTTCAACAGAATGTCGATGTCTTGCCTTGGCCAGCTGTTTTCCCCGATTTATCGCCGATCAAGCATATCTGGGATGAAATGGAACGACGTCTACGCCGTTCACCAAATCAGCCAGATACATTGGCTGATTTAGGCCAGGCTTTAACTAACAACTGGAACAACATCCCTCAAGCATTTCTGAACACTTTAGTGGCATCAATGAGGCGCCGTTGTCAAGCATGCGTGAATACAAATGGTGGTCACACGCGTTATTAGGTTTGTTAATTCAAGTTCGAATACCAGTGTCTTTCGAGTGTGCTGATATTAACGTTATTCGACGTTAACATTAATGGATTATGAAGTGTTGTAACCAATACATTTGTTAACAGTATTACAAAAATAAATTTTGTTCATTGTTATTCTGTATTATTTTTTCATACATGAAAACATTTTTGTTACGCAATCCTTTGTCTTTTGGGGCTTTTATATAGAAGAAAGTTCACTTGTAGTGAAAAGGTTACCTGAAGGTGTCTAATAAGTTGACAATTGTTGTCCATTATTTTAAAGAATGGACAGATACTGTCCGTTCTTTAAAATAATGGACAGTAATAGTTAACTTATTGAACAGTGTCAGGTAAACCCAATAACTTATTAGATATCTACAGGTAGGCTGAAAATAAGAGAAATTAAGACAATACATTTGTCAAAGAGATACAAATTCAATTTTAAATTCCCTACAAGGAAGAATCAAAACAGATATCGGAAAAATCACTGAAACACTGAAAACGAAATTTCCCCTTAGTAGAATTATCTGCTTCAACTTTAAGATTCACAATTTTTTTTTTACATTCCATTGGCCATTATTATATCGCATTAAAACTTGAATTTAAAAGACATATTTCCATACTGTATTTGAATTTCGCTGGATTCAGAGGCACATTCCGAAACTTCTTCACAATGCTTTGTTATGTTTTCTTTACTAGCATATCGTAATTCTGAATTATTATTTCCGCTTTTATGAATAATTTCATTTCATTTCACGAGATGGGAGTATTGGGTTCTTTTGGCTGGCGTTAATTATTTCCTCATCAAAATATTAGAAAACACAATGCATTTCAGATCAAAATTTGGCTCTATAACTTTCTCACCTTCCATATCCAGAATGTAACACTCGTTAAGATAATATTTGCAGTACTTTCATTAAAATCCTTAAATTTTGATTGTGCAATGAAAATGCTCTCCCCATCAGAGGACGACATGTTGATATGGCTCAGTACTATAGAGTGAGTGAATATAAAACCTGCAGTACAAGACTACTAACCTGACACTGTCCAATAAATGAACAAAAAACAGATTTCTACGCTAGACTGGTTATATTGTCAGACTTCAAAAATAGCTTTATTCATAATTATCATTTTCAATGGGTTTACCTAAGACCGTCCATTCTTAGAACAAAAAATGTAATGTTTTAAGTAGGATATAAACCTCAAACTGTCCATTCTGTGAGAGAAAGAACTGATCTCGGCCCTACGGGCCTCGATCAGTTCTTTCTCTCACAGAATGGACAGTTTTTGGCTTATATCCTTTACATATATATATATATATATATATATATATATAAAGCACGAAAACCCAACAACACCCTACTTTCTTAAAGTGTCGGATCTGAGAAGATACAAGGCCAGTAAAGAAATTTATAAAAGCACTGAAAAGGCCATGATGCAACCATTACGTCATCTTTCTACTAAAGAAGTAAGCATCGAAGTCAAGACCAATCTAGATCACAGGTGTCAATTGAGTGCAAGTAGTACACAACAATGGAAATGCATTTTCTAGATTTACTTTATTAACAAAGGTTAATTTAAATAAAAATCAACCATAAATCACAAATGTCTGCATTAAAAAAACAACAAAGAGGAAATTAAAAGCACACTTTCTACATCAATACATATTGCAAATTGTTAAGGCTAGAATTCATATTTCTTATGAACGATTACTAACTTTATTGAATGTTTGTATATTCATTAGAAGAAGCAGGAAACTTATTCAGAACCTGACCTTGAGTGGCGTGTTTAGGTGCTTTTGTGTACAAACGGAAACTCAAGATTACAGCCATGATGCTGAAAAGCAGCCCCACGCCGGCGAGGATGAGGGAGTATGGTATCCCAATTTCAATGTGGTTCCCTGGGATTCTGGATTTGTCAAAGGCGTTTGCTACTTTCGAGTTACCTACAGCCAATCGGATTACCAGAATTATTTCCACCAGAGCTGTAATAAATGAAAAAGGCCTTATCACTATTAAAGGTGTATTTAAAATTAAAATTGGTTTTAGGTATTTTGACCTTTATGTCCATCTGCCAGTCTGTCATCATCCTGAACTATTCACATTTGGAAATATCCATCTAAAGCCAATTTTAACGACACTTGCAACAAAGCATCTTCGAAAACTAGTTTCACTATGGATCTCATTTAAGTGATAGAGTATATTATGTCATTATCTTCTTTAAAAGATATGAGCACCTTCTCTCTAGTTATGTTAATGCATGTATTCAATCAGCATTTCGCAAATTATACGATTGTTATAGTGATCTAGCTTGCCAATACAACCTATCATTGCTGTCTGACGTGTTTCATACCGACTGTTAGACCGTTCTTGACACACTGATTTTGACTACAGATAACCCCGTTTACCTGGTCAAGATAAAGGGCTCACGGCGGGAGTGACCAGTCAACGGAGGATGCTCCCTATAATCAATTCAAAATAGAAAGTTGGGTAAACACAGACCCCTGGACACACCAAAGGTGGGATCAGGTGCCTAGGACGATTAAGCATCTCCTGTCGACCGGTCACACCCGCCGTGATATGCAAATTTCATTCTTCAAAATTCAAGATGAAATATAGAGAAACCGACATTAAGCGTCCGATAAATCTCCTATTTCAAGTTTAGAATTATTTTTGGTCACTTAAATCGAATCTGTTTAGTGTTTGATATATTACTAGGATATACATGTGTATGATATGCATTTTGACTTGTCATCAGAATGATGACTTCCGGTAAAATCAGGTCTTCCTTTTTGTGTGAATACATTCATCTGTGAATATGTTCCACGGAATCCTAAGGTGAATACACTCTAACGGATTAACTCAGTAATAAATTATTGTACAGTGTACATGTTTTAAGGAACTTTCTCAATCTTACCACCAACAAGAATGGCAATTCCTCCACCTGCAATTTTAGTCCGAGATCCTTTGTTGAAAAGCAGGAGATATAGACCAGTCATACACGAAACCAAAGCAGAGACAGCCTCGATTTGCAGATCAATGTTAGACACTGAAAGAAAAATACAATAGTCAGTCATATGCAGTGGGTATACATTTTCTTTAGATACCAGTATAGCGGGTTTATTCTGCAGGTCTAAGATTTGGCGATTTGCTGGCTCAAAGGCATGCTAAGAATTTTAGCGGAATAAATTTTGGCGGAGAGGGAAGAGGTGTCTCTTTTTCACATACTGAAGTCGCAATTGGGTGCATATTTGGCGAGTGAAATTTTGGCAGAAAGCTATCTTACCGCTAAAATAAGCCAAATCATAACCACGCGGAAAACCCCCGCTATACGGTATATACTGCTCATTTCGTTTAAACAGCCCACCTAAGAGTTATGTAAAATTGAAAGGATGTTGTTTATCAAAAGAAAATCTGCACATTTATCAGAAATGTGTGTGTTCATTGCCAACGTTTATAATTCTTGACACTTGCACTTTAAGAATAATTGAAGCAACGTTTCTTATTCCTTTTAAGTGTATCTGATGGGACAATGACCGTTGTCTACCCTTTATGCTAAAATGTACAATTTAGAAGAGAATAATTTCACATATGCAAGAACCAAACCAAAGAACACGTTTAAATTGGATACTTGAGAACTCGGAAACAAAACATTAGATATGTGCAGTCTGTCTCCATCAGATAGAAAGCATGGTCTTACACGGATTGTCTTGCGGTAATTATGTCAATGTATGTTGAAGTTTCATTGAGGGTAAGGTGATATATGAAAAGGTGAAAATAACGAACAGTGACCAATCACAAAAGTCCTATAAGGAATACAAAATAGAAAAGTTGGGCAAACATAGACCCGATATACCAGAGGTAGGATCAGGTGCCTAGGAGGAGTCTTAGATTAGGCAATATTCAAAGGCCAGAAGTTACTTGGGTTCGATATTACCTGCACTACATCAATATGTCTTTTCGTAAATCTGCTAAATACAAATTTCTTTCATATATATTTTACATTTCCAGTGTTTTTGCCTTTGATATCTTTACCAAT